>NW_026458293.1:0-1249 GCF_943734635.1 Anopheles cruzii | reverse complement strand
AAACTTATAGGCCAATCTCTGTCAGTTCGTTTCATCATCATAACGTAAAGAATTAAAATTTTTGTTTTAAGTCAAAACCTTACGAAACTTGCGCAGATAATTCAAATGTTTAGTGGTGACAATTACTAAGTTCGTGTTAGTGTCTAATAGTGTATCTGGAAGTAAACAAACAGTATCTTCGGATGGGACACCTTCACAAAGGGGCATTTTAATTATTAGCTAATTTGCGAAGGTATCTCATTCGAGGAAATTGAAATGTTTAGTGATGACATTTACTAAGTTCGTGTAAGTGTCTTATAGTGAATATGTAAGAAAACATTCTCCAAAATGAGCATTGGAATTTTAAGCTCATTTTCGAAACTACCTCACCGGAGGATACTGTCAACAACCTTGGTTTACTATAGAAAACGTAAAAAATACAGCGCAAGTCTGCTCTCAACTCAACAGAGTCCAACGTCTAGCGGCCCAGGCACCTTCCGGTCGGTCTCGTACCGGGTTGCAGTCTCCTAGCTAGCCATCCACGCATCAACATTCTAGTGGCCGAGGATCAACACTGTCACAACCGCAGGGACTTTCGATCGGCGGTGGTGGACATTCGGACCTAACAAGATCATCTGTAGCAGTGAAGGGTATATACGAACAAGTTACGCGAGACATTCCAAAAAGAGTAACGACTGCTGGTTAGATACGTCTACTATGGCTCTTCGTTGTTTCCCATCTTAAAAGCAGAATGGCCATGTTTCCACAACTGATAGCTTCGACGAGCTGACGCGCCTGATACTACAGCCAAGACGTTGAAAGCTAACAATCAAATGGTAGATGCTAGTGCTGGAAAAAGTTATCCAATAGTCTGAAATAGAAGTAGGAAGCCTCAAAGCACTTACCATACCCAATTCCCAATAGAGTAGGTTAATGGAACATTCAGTTGAACGACAATGGAAAAAAATAAAATTACGGCCCAGTCCGTTCTTCTGAAATGTAAAAAACCCTCGTAAAAAAAAGAAAAGGCAATATTAACCTGTTGATGGTCGCAACGCGTTTGCCCGAGTCAACGACATAGTAAATATATTTCAAACATAGTATAACTGTTCATTGCACTATGCCGAAGCTATGTACTAACGAACATGAATTGAACGAAATAAACAGAAAGGATCTATGGTTTTCATGTTTTTGTAACACACTATTTTCTCATTTTTCCCTGAGAAAATTAGACCGCAATCGTCTGAAAGTAAAAATGAACTTATACCGA
>NW_026458292.1:0-1249 GCF_943734635.1 Anopheles cruzii | reverse complement strand
CCTCAAGTTGAACTCCCGGTTTTCATGCTACGGGAAACGCATGATCAGCCGTTTTATCGTTTTTTGGCTTTCTAAATCAAAATAATTTTTATTTCGAAAAACCGAACAATGGATATTATTTCTTTTGCTAAACTAATTGATTCCTCATCTACGAAAAATAGGTTCAGTGTTTTATCTTAGCCTCAGTCTGAAAAAACGGGTGAGGGTATCATTATGAACAGCAGTGTAGTTACGCCAGCGCCACCTGTACTTGGATGTGCTGAAGCTCGTGAAAGATTTCAAGCTTTGTGCCTCGAAAGAAAGCGTCTTTGAAACATTTCACGGTAAGCGGATTTTTAAACGGATTTTTTTTTTTTTTTCTTCTTCTTCGAAGCGGTTTTCTTCGAAAAAATCAGTCAATTTTTCATTTTTTTGATCGCAGATCTCAACCTGTGAGAAGACCCCTCTCACTATGGTTGTATATGGCAAAACGGCGTTATATCGCAAACCTTATTGCTTATCTTTCACTTTTCGAGCTAAACTCGAAGCACTTCAGAAGGGTTTTTTTTTTAAATGGCGTCTCACTGGCTGTCGCGTTCTCTTTCTGGCCCTTGGCGAGAAAACCAGACTTCGAACACGTCCGCCCAGCCAAATTTACCAAAACATCCACGCACCAGAGCAAGAGCGCGAGAGTGCGAGAGAGGCAGACGGTGGCAAAGGAGAAAAATTCAAATTCGTCGTCATTTCCAGTTCTAGTTCTGCCAGCGATTGGAACGGTTTGGAGTTCCAATCCAATAGTTACGAAGCAACAATCGCCGAAACTTGCCGGCTAGTGGAAGTGAAAAGTCTGCAGCATCAAAGCAAAAAAGAGTTGGTTCCCGAACGAAAAGTGAGCGTGTCCTCAGGTGAAAGGTTAAGCCTCGCCGCGTGCTGGTTAATGGTGATTTTTCGGTGAACAAAAACCCTCAAAATGGCTTACGCACTGTTGCGGAACTACATTCGGCCCACGGCCACTTTGTTCGAGCGACAACTCGGAGCAATGTCGTTGGCGGCCATCACAACAGAAACTGCGACTGCGATTGAAAAGGTAAGGGTCGGCTTTTTTTCAATTCACGCGATTTAAAATCGTAAAACGTATCAATAAAGGCCAACTGCGTCACTGGAAAGTGTTCGGGGAATGTGAAACATTATTATAAACAGCTACCATTATCCCCATACGCGAGCGATGTTCACGGGAAAATGTTCCCATGTACCGGAATGGCTTCTGTTT
>NW_026458291.1:0-1249 GCF_943734635.1 Anopheles cruzii | reverse complement strand
AAACTTATAGGCCAATCTCTGTCAGTTCGTTTCATCATCATAACGTAAAGAATTAAAATTTTTGTTTTAAGTCAAAACCTTACGAAACTTGCGCAGATAATTCAAATGTTTAGTGGTGACAATTACTAAGTTCGTGTTAGTGTCTAATAGTGTATCTGGAAGTAAACAAACAGTATCTTCGGATGGGACACCTTCACAAAGGGGCATTTTAATTATTAGCTAATTTGCGAAGGTATCTCATTCGAGGAAATTGAAATGTTTAGTGATGACATTTACTAAGTTCGTGTAAGTGTCTTATAGTGAATATGTAAGAAAACATTCTCCAAAATGAGCATTGGAATTTTAAGCTCATTTTCGAAACTACCTCACCGGAGGATACTGTCAACAACCTTGGTTTACTATAGAAAACGTAAAAAATACAGCGCAAGTCTGCTCTCAACTCAACAGAGTCCAACGTCTAGCGGCCCAGGCACCTTCCGGTCGGTCTCGTACCGGGTTGCAGTCTCCTAGCTAGCCATCCACGCATCAACATTCTAGTGGCCGAGGATCAACACTGTCACAACCGCAGGGACTTTCGATCGGCGGTGGTGGACATTCGGACCTAACAAGATCATCTGTAGCAGTGAAGGGTATATACGAACAAGTTACGCGAGACATTCCAAAAAGAGTAACGACTGCTGGTTAGATACGTCTACTATGGCTCTTCGTTGTTTCCCATCTTAAAAGCAGAATGGCCATGTTTCCACAACTGATAGCTTCGACGAGCTGACGCGCCTGATACTACAGCCAAGACGTTGAAAGCTAACAATCAAATGGTAGATGCTAGTGCTGGAAAAAGTTATCCAATAGTCTGAAATAGAAGTAGGAAGCCTCAAAGCACTTACCATACCCAATTCCCAATAGAGTAGGTTAATGGAACATTCAGTTGAACGACAATGGAAAAAAATAAAATTACGGCCCAGTCCGTTCTTCTGAAATGTAAAAAACCCTCGTAAAAAAAAGAAAAGGCAATATTAACCTGTTGATGGTCGCAACGCGTTTGCCCGAGTCAACGACATAGTAAATATATTTCAAACATAGTATAACTGTTCATTGCACTATGCCGAAGCTATGTACTAACGAACATGAATTGAACGAAATAAACAGAAAGGATCTATGGTTTTCATGTTTTTGTAACACACTATTTTCTCATTTTTCCCTGAGAAAATTAGACCGCAATCGTCTGAAAGTAAAAATGAACTTATACCGA
>NW_026458290.1:0-1249 GCF_943734635.1 Anopheles cruzii | reverse complement strand
CGCTATAAGTAACTGAAATTCTTAGTTATTTGCACATTTGAACCCTACTCAATGGAAGTTGATGGTTAAAAGATAAATCAGATTTAAAAATCGTTTTTTCTTCAGACTCGCATCGCTTTGTCAGCACAGGTCCATGATATTTGACATCATTTTAAATTAAAACGGAAGGATGAGGAAGTATTCAATAGCCGCGTGATAGAAAACTGCAATTTTCTGGCGGTGCTTACCTTTGAGAAGCCGGAAGTTGACTCATGTCGCAATCGAACAAGACCACCCGTTGAGGATAGTAGACGACCAATGGAGCTCAAAACTGGAATGGAGAAGAAACAGATCGCTATAAGTAACTGAAATTCTTAGTTATTTGCACATTTGAACCCTAGTTAATAATTGAAAGATGAATCAGATATAAAAATCATTTTTTCTTCAGGCTCGCGTCGCTTTGTCAGCACAGGTCCATGATATTTGACATCATTTTAAATTAAGACGGAAGGATCAGGAAGTATTCAATGGCCGCGTGATAGAAAACTGCAATTTTCTGGCGGTGCTTACCTTTGAGAAGCCGGAAGTTGACTCATGTCGCAATCGAACAAGACCCGTTGAGGATAGTAAACGACCAATGCAGATTGAAACTGGAATGGAGAAGAAACAGATTGGTATAAGTAACTAAAATTCTTAGTTTTTTTGCACATTTGAACTCTAGTTAATGATTGCAAAATGAATCAGATATAAAAATCATTTTTTTCTTCAGACTAGCGTCGCTTTGTCAGCACAGGTCCATGATATTTGACATCATTTTAAATTAAAACGGAAGAATGAGGAAGTATTCAATGGGCGTTTGATTGAAAACTGCGTTTTCAAGTGGTGCTTACCTTTTGAAAGCCGGAGTTGACTAGCAGAGGACGTAAATCTAAAATTGGAAGAAAAATAGTCGAGATTAGAGAACGAGTTCCACGAAACGGGCACAGCTCAACATGCCGATCGAATGGCTTACAAACTGCCATCAGACCTGTTGAGCTTGATAAATGTAAATGTTTAATCATTATTTCATGCCAAAACTAATCATCACATACTAAAAGATCCTGAGCATTGAAGGAATGCCAAATTTTAGAAAAACCTACCTTTCATTCATAAGCCAAGGACACAGCCTCTCAGCGATGACCAGGAATCTAAAGGAAAACGAAACAAATAGAATTATGTATCATGTACGCTAATCCAGATTTGTTTAAAGTTGTCTGTCGCCGATCAATCA
>NW_026458289.1:0-1249 GCF_943734635.1 Anopheles cruzii | reverse complement strand
CGCTATAAGTAACTGAAATTCTTAGTTATTTGCACATTTGAACCCTACTCAATGGAAGTTGATGGTTAAAAGATAAATCAGATTTAAAAATCGTTTTTTCTTCAGACTCGCATCGCTTTGTCAGCACAGGTCCATGATATTTGACATCATTTTAAATTAAAACGGAAGGATGAGGAAGTATTCAATAGCCGCGTGATAGAAAACTGCAATTTTCTGGCGGTGCTTACCTTTGAGAAGCCGGAAGTTGACTCATGTCGCAATCGAACAAGACCACCCGTTGAGGATAGTAGACGACCAATGGAGCTCAAAACTGGAATGGAGAAGAAACAGATCGCTATAAGTAACTGAAATTCTTAGTTATTTGCACATTTGAACCCTAGTTAATAATTGAAAGATGAATCAGATATAAAAATCATTTTTTCTTCAGGCTCGCGTCGCTTTGTCAGCACAGGTCCATGATATTTGACATCATTTTAAATTAAAACGGAAGGATGAGGAAGTATTCAATAGCCGCGTGATAGAAAACTGCAATTTTCTGGCGGTGCTTACCTTTGAGAAGCCGGAAGTTGACTCATGTCGCAATCGAACAAGACCCGTTGAGGATAGTAAACGACCAATGCAGATTGAAACTGGAATGGAGAAGAAACAGATTGGTATAAGTAACTAAAATTCTTAGTTTTTTTGCACATTTGAACTCTAGTTAATGATTGCAAAATGAATCAGATATAAAAATCATTTTTTTCTTCAGACTAGCGTCGCTTTGTCAGCACAGGTCCATGATATTTGACATCATTTTAAATTAAAACGGAAGAATGAGGAAGTATTCAATGGGCGTTTGATTGAAAACTGCGTTTTCAAGTGGTGCTTACCTTTTGAAAGCCGGAGTTGACTAGCAGAGGACGTAAATCTAAAATTGGAAGAAAAATAGTCGAGATTAGAGAACGAGTTCCACGAAACGGGCACAGCTCAACATGCCGATCGAATGGCTTACAAACTGCCATCAGACCTGTTGAGCTTGATAAATGTAAATGTTTAATCATTATTTCATGCCAAAACTAATCATCACATACTAAAAGATCCTGAGCATTGAAGGAATGCCAAATTTTAGAAAAACCTACCTTTCATTCATAAGCCAAGGACACAGCCTCTCAGCGATGACCAGGAATCTAAAGGAAAACGAAACAAATAGAATTATGTATCATGTACGCTAATCCAGATTTGTTTAAAGTTGTCTGTCGCCGATCAATCA
>NW_026458288.1:0-1250 GCF_943734635.1 Anopheles cruzii | reverse complement strand
ACGGAAACGCAACTAGGTCAGGTCAAAGTGATGCCGGAAGCCCGGACCCGGAAAACGTACAAAGGGAAAGTTGGAAAACATTGGAGAAGGCGTGAGAGAGTGGGATAGAAGTAATAAGAAATGCGTCAACTAAGGGGACGACCCAATTATTGTAAGTCTATATATATTAATAAAGTCGACGGAACATCGTCGCGTGCTGATTGTTAAGTTGAAACCTTCGACGTTTAAACATCATTTTGAGTCTTAGGTTTGCCAGTCCGCCCGATCGTGAATTAGAAGTGAGTATTTTCCACATTGGAAATCTTGCAGGATCTTAGGCCACAAGGCAGGTCCGTGCAACATCTTTCTTGGTTCATATTGATGGTATTTTGATATGCATTTTGCTTCCAAAGAAATATGACGTGATCTAGAATCAACGTTAACAGGTCAGGAATAGATTATTACGAAACTCGAATGTTATTCCATTTTGAAACCGCAGTAGAATAGCGATCGAACCGCGTGAGCCCAACATAGCTGTAGGATATCATACCCATCGAACCCATTCGGACATGTTTTCGTGCGATCATGGCGCGCCGTCTCTGATTACAGTATGATAGCCTAATGTCCTTGCACTGCTGCTGCCATTTCGCTTAGAGTTCTGGCCGTGGAGTTGTTCCATTAACATTTCCGTTCGGTGTACGCATTATTTTTTGTTAGTTCCGAATTGGCCAATTGCGTATGCATTTTCAAAGCGTTGCGTGAAACGCGTGTTTGATGTTTTTTTACTATCACTCCCTACCGATCTCGGTCCTGGCCGAGTGTTGAAAGGATGAAAGGAACGGAATGTGTTCGATGATTTTATCACCCACCGTACCCGAACCCACGTGGATATCATTGAGTTCGGTGTTGGTGAGCTGGAACGAAATATGAAATAAACCATCACGTTTGCTTTCCGTGTTGAGTCCTGGTTTCACCACCATCGTTATGGTCAACGTAGCAAAAAACAAAAGAAAGTTCGATACCGTTACATTCCCCGCTGGAGATGGTTTGGTGCCGATTGTTTTATCGCGATTAAAGCTTCGCGCTCCGGCGGCCGCGATACAACTCACGATGGCGTCAAACCGCAGCAAACAACCGCCATTGGGCGCTGATGGGCACCGTGCTCGGCTGCGAGAAACGGACGCACGTATCCATCACGTAAACGAGCCGAGCATGCGGCCGAACATTTTTCGATGGGGATTTAGGCAGCGTGTTTCCGTGACCATGGCCCG
>NW_026458286.1:0-1250 GCF_943734635.1 Anopheles cruzii | reverse complement strand
GTTCTCGCAACCGTGTTAGCCTCTTGGTTTTCCATTGCGGCCACTGTTAGGTGCCTCGTTAAATCATCCTGCATCACTAATCCATATCTGTTTCCCTGTTCAGATTCGGGTAAGACTACAATATCCATGTAGACCTTCTCCGATGGCTCGACTGATGTCGTAGTAATTTTCATGGGGACTTTGGTGTATTTACAAATTTTGTTTCGTTGGCAAGAGTCGCATTTACGAACGTAACTTTCGATGTCTTTTCTCATGTCCTTCCAGTGGTAAATATTTTCGATCCTCTTTTTCAGACGTCTTGCTCCCACGTGCCCTCCTAATGGTGCATCGTGAAATTCGCGCAACACCGTGTCGATCTCATCTCCTGATATTTCTATCCTTTTCATGCCTGCATTGAAAACCTTAAATGAAACTCCATGTTTGTTTCCCAAAAACTGTAGCATTTGCAATATTTCGAGCTGCCTAATCTCTCTGAAAGAGATGACGTCGATTTCGCCGCTTAATCCTTCCTTTTCGGAATACGTTAACAATACTTGATTAAGGCGGTTAAAAAAAGTTTCGGCTTTCGTCAAGGAGTTGCTCTTCCCTTCCAAAATGAATCCGTATATTCTGCTTGAGGGAATTGTGACAATGTTGTCTACCGTAAAATCTTTGAGCCCGTGCGGAATGTCTTCCAGCGTGGATAGTTCGGTGAAGGATGTTCTGCTGTTTAAGATTACTATTTTCGGAGAATCGGCATTAGTGTTTTCTACTGAAGTGAATTTTAGATCCTTTACTGTTATATTATTGCAATTAAGGTCTGTCTGGAATTCGGTGTATAACTGTGCGAATCTATATTGATTGGCTGTGTCGTTCTTATCGTTCTGCGTATCTATTTTCATGAGATTGTCGAGATGATTTCCGGTATTGGCTTTAACTGGCTGCTTGCTACTATTGGTGGTAATGGGTGTTTGGTTTATTATATTTTGGTTATCCTGCATTCTTTTCTGGTGTCGTGTGGTGATGGCTACTATTTTTTTCTCTGGCTCGTGATCGCTTTCCTTCGATACTTTGTCTTCGGCTTGCTCGGCTTCGGTTGGCATGCGTGACAAAAAGTCCGCCACAATATTCTCTTTCCCTTGTTTGTAACGGATGTCTAATTCTGTTCCCTGTAATTTCAATCTTAGTCTCGTAAGCACAGGTGAGCTCTCCTTTAACCTCCAAAGAGATACAAGGGGTCTATGGTCGGTGTAAACTATAAACTTCTGACC
>NW_026458285.1:0-1251 GCF_943734635.1 Anopheles cruzii | reverse complement strand
GTAAGCGCCTTTTTTAACCCCCACATAAGTGGTCACAAGTACATATTATTTTTCCACAGGTCATTGCCGGAATCACATCAATTATGGTGGTGTTGATTCAATTTTCCGATTCCGGTAAATAGGAGCGCTCTGAGCCGTAGCAAAACATATGCAGGGGTTTCTTCTCGTGTGGTGTGCTTGCGTTGCTTTTTATGAACTAAATAAAATAGTACGATTCTCCAATGTTTTTGTTAACTTTCGGATGGAAAAGAATTGTGTCCGAAACGGGGTTTCTGTACTTTTACTTTTATCATTATTCAGGGTGCTCTTTGGCAAAGCTGCACAGCTTTTGGTGGCTGATATGATGATATGAGAGGGACTTAGAAATGCCTTGGTGAACTATGCAATGAGGCAACCAATATTTATGACAAAAACATATTTACAAACAACTATTGTACTACGTTGGAAGACGTTTCACTGCTTTTTATCGCCACACTTCTTGCTAAGTGGCCGCAAAGTCTAGTGCCATATTTCGCGCGTCTCCTTTCGTGGCGGATGAATCAGCGGACGGCACGGAACGGGCGCGGGGTTTATGTTGTGACGCCTCTCGCTCGCCTTTTCTTTGTCCTTTGGACCGCACGTACACGACGACGCAGAGAGAAGTCTTTGGTTTCCCTGTGGTCCTTCTGCGGCAGTGTCTTGGTTTTTACGCAGCTTCCAATTTCATGTGACCATGTAACATTAACACACAGCGGATTTTTTCTATGGCTCTGTATTTGGCTAAACACACCCAGTAAAAACTGAACAGGTTCTACTAATTTTCAGCACCAATGCTATTGCTCAATGTCCTGAAACCGAATCCTGGCGAATCCTGAAAACTAAGCACTTGGGGATGAAGATCAAGGCTACGGCCGCAAGAGCACGTCTTCGTTAATCAAGCAACGGGGCGATTTATTGGAATCCACAAATCACAGGCCTCGACCGTCTGTTCGTCACGAGTCCAACCGTTCCTTGTTGGCTTTTTCTTACATCACAACGGCAAACATGTTGACGTTTGTCAATATCCTTTCCCTAACGCCGTCGATTGGTTTGCGGACACGCACGCAACTCGTTTGGAGTATGCAAATAGCACGTTCTCGGTTAAAATTGGAGCCTTCGGCGGATGTCCGGATAGTGTCGACAATCTGGCGACCGGAATGACACCGAATTGCGCGCGCCACGATGATTTCGCGGTTGATCCTTTGCCAATCCAGCGAATTGTGCTGCACTTTA
>NW_026458284.1:0-1251 GCF_943734635.1 Anopheles cruzii | reverse complement strand
TAAAGTGCAGCACAATTCGCTGGATTGGCAAAGGATCAACCGCGAAATCATCGTGGCGCGCGCAATTCGGTGTCATTCCGGTCGCCAGATTGTCGACACTATCCGGACATCCGCCGAAGGCTCCAATTTTAACCGAGAACGTGCTATTTGCATACTCCAAACGAGTTGCGTGCGTGTCCGCAAACCAATCGACGGCGTTAGGGAAAGGATATTGACAAACGTCAACATGTTTGCCGTTGTGATGTAAGAAAAAGCCAACAAGGAACGGTTGGACTCGTGACGAACAGACGGTCGAGGCCTGTGATTTGTGGATTCCAATAAATCGCCCCGTTGCTTGATTAACGAAGACGTGCTCTTGCGGCCGTAGCCTTGATCTTCATCCCCAAGTGCTTAGTTTTCAGGATTCGCCAGGATTCGGTTTCAGGACATTGAGCAATAGCATTGGTGCTGAAAATTAGTAGAACCTGTTCAGTTTTTACTGGGTGTGTTTAGCCAAATACAGAGCCATAGAAAAAATCCGCTGTGTGTTAATGTTACATGGTCACATGAAATTGGAAGCTGCGTAAAAACCAAGACACTGCCGCAGAAGGACCACAGGGAAACCAAAGACTTCTCTCTGCGTCGTCGTGTACGTGCGGTCCAAAGGACAAAGAAAAGGCGAGCGAGAGGCGTCACAACATAAACCCCGCGCCCGTTCCGTGCCGTCCGCTGATTCATCCGCCACGAAAGGAGACGCGCGAAATATGGCACTAGACTTTGCGGCCACTTAGCAAGAAGTGTGGCGATAAAAAGCAGTGAAACGTCTTCCAACGTAGTACAATAGTTGTTTGTAAATATGTTTTTGTCATAAATATTGGTTGCCTCATTGCATAGTTCACCAAGGCATTTCTAAGTCCCTCTCATATCATCATATCAGCCACCAAAAGCTGTGCAGCTTTGCCAAAGAGCACCCTGAATAATGATAAAAGTAAAAGTACAGAAACCCCGTTTCGGACACAATTCTTTTCCATCCGAAAGTTAACAAAAACATTGGAGAATCGTACTATTTTATTTAGTTCATAAAAAGCAACGCAAGCACACCACACGAGAAGAAACCCCTGCATATGTTTTGCTACGGCTCAGAGCGCTCCTATTTACCGGAATCGGAAAATTGAATCAACACCACCATAATTGATGTGATTCCGGCAATGACCTGTGGAAAAATAATATGTACTTGTGACCACTTATGTGGGGGTTAAAAAAGGCGCTTAC
>NW_026458283.1:0-1252 GCF_943734635.1 Anopheles cruzii | reverse complement strand
AAGGTATTTGAAGTGGTCTGCTTCAGTTGCGCCATATACTTTGTCGCGTGTGATTTTGGTGCGCTAGGGCAAAATTGACAAAATTTATTTCGTTTTGAAAAAAAAAGTGTATTATTAAAATTGTGCCTTTTTCTGAATGATACGTTGCTGCAGGACAAAAAGTGCAGATAGAATTCCCTGAAAAGGGTTGACTCACCTAATCCTGTGAAGTATTTTGATTCATTGGTGTTTTATATTGTACTAGCTGTTCCTGGCCCCCGTCGCCGCGCCTCGTTTCATCCTCATTTCTCCATTATCCGGAGTTTCAGAGGATCGCACTTCCTGGTGACGTATCTGATCGGCTTCCGTTCTCGCTTCTCGTTGGATACATATGGTACGTCCTGAAGATATGGACACATCCTGCAGATATGGTAAAGGGTACCGAACCGAGGCATTCCCAGCGCAGTAGTCGCCGCACGTTCTCCAGGATCCATCTGCCTTTCTAGCGTGTCGGCTAACCACTCGTCTCTATCCTGTGTGTTATGTTGGCCTTAATTTCTGTTCCGGGTTGATCAAAATTGAGGTATTTGATCGTTTACAGTGATCGACTTTCCCTTTGTTCTTGTTAAAGGTGAGCAATTTCACCCCAGCATGTAACAAACTTGGCATCTGTCAAATGCGATAATATAAATAAATACCACTCGTTCAGTTTTAACCATTCAACAATTCTGTGTTTGCTTCATTAAAAATCTGTCCATTTTAACGAGTTTAGCCGATGATTATATTTTGAATTGCCTACAAGATTGAGTGACTTCGGAGCTACCCGTCAATTACAGTTTATAAACTGCTTGTGAGTTCCTGTGTTAACGAAATCTTACCTTGCTGTCAAAAGTTAGAGACTGTCAAAACGCACCGCAGAACAGTAAACAAACTACACGCGGACGAATTTAGAAAATCTTTGCACAGAAATAGACGATTGCAGTGAAAATGAAAGCTTCGGCATTTATCAAGAAGAAGAATGGTGTTGAGTAAGTTGGTGTTTGATGAATATTGAAAGGTATTACAGCACATTATTTTCCAGAACCCCCAAAACATGCCGATGGTGCTTGGCGGCGTGTGACGATTTAGAGCCCCTACCGAACGACGAATCCGGACAATACAAGCTTCAACTACTCTTCGATTGTACCGGTTTTCAGGTAGGACGATTGTTAAAACAAGCATCTCAACCTGTTCCACAAGAAAGACTGTTCTATGAGACTCATATTTTTACAGG
>NW_026458282.1:0-1252 GCF_943734635.1 Anopheles cruzii | reverse complement strand
AAGGTATTTGAAGTGGTCTGCTTCAGTTGCGCCATATACTTTGTCGCGTGTGATTTTGGTGCGCTAGGGCAAAATTGACAAAATTTATTTCGTTTTGAAAAAAAAAGTGTATTATTAAAATTGTGCCTTTTTCTGAATGATACGTTGCTGCAGGACAAAAAGTGCAGATAGAATTCCCTGAAAAGGGTTGACTCACCTAATCCTGTGAAGTATTTTGATTCATTGGTGTTTTATATTGTACTAGCTGTTCCTGGCCCCCGTCGCCGCGCCTCGTTTCATCCTCATTTCTCCATTATCCGGAGTTTCAGAGGATCGCACTTCCTGGTGACGTATCTGATCGGCTTCCGTTCTCGCTTCTCGTTGGATACATATGGTACGTCCTGAAGATATGGACACATCCTGCAGATATGGTAAAGGGTACCGAACCGAGGCATTCCCAGCGCAGTAGTCGCCGCACGTTCTCCAGGATCCATCTGCCTTTCTAGCGTGTCGGCTAACCACTCGTCTCTATCCTGTGTGTTATGTTGGCCTTAATTTCTGTTCCGGGTTGATCAAAATTGAGGTATTTGATCGTTTACAGTGATCGACTTTCCCTTTGTTCTTGTTAAAGGTGAGCAATTTCACCCCAGCATGTAACAAACTTGGCATCTGTCAAATGCGATAATATAAATAAATACCACTCGTTCAGTTTTAACCATTCAACAATTCTGTGTTTGCTTCATTAAAAATCTGTCCATTTTAACGAGTTTAGCCGATGATTATATTTTGAATTGCCTACAAGATTGAGTGACTTCGGAGCTACCCGTCAATTACAGTTTATAAACTGCTTGTGAGTTCCTGTGTTAACGAAATCTTACCTTGCTGTCAAAAGTTAGAGACTGTCAAAACGCACCGCAGAACAGTAAACAAACTACACGCGGACGAATTTAGAAAATCTTTGCACAGAAATAGACGATTGCAGTGAAAATGAAAGCTTCGGCATTTATCAAGAAGAAGAATGGTGTTGAGTAAGTTGGTGTTTGATGAATATTGAAAGGTATTACAGCACATTATTTTCCAGAACCCCCAAAACATGCCGATGGTGCTTGGCGGCGTGTGACGATTTAGAGCCCCTACCGAACGACGAATCCGGACAATACAAGCTTCAACTACTCTTCGATTGTACCGGTTTTCAGGTAGGACGATTGTTAAAACAAGCATCTCAACCTGTTCCACAAGAAAGACTGTTCTATGAGACTCATATTTTTACAGG
>NW_026458280.1:0-1253 GCF_943734635.1 Anopheles cruzii | reverse complement strand
GGAAACAGCTCGATCATCGTCAACTCTGCAACTTCTCTCTAGCACTCCATCCAGACTGTACGCCATCTTTCGGGCATACTAAGATCCGTAATGCTAAAAGTTCTGCCCATTTTTGTCGATAGCCCATTTTAGTATTTAAGCAATCGTTCCCCAAGATCTCCAAGATCATTGCAGATGGTTGGATGGTTGCCATATAAGTAAGAAGTATGTAAGTAATACGATCTTCTCATGACTCCAGGGTGCCATTAACTGTCTGAAAGCGAACCAAATTTACGATTTTCTACATTCTTCCATAAGCGGTTTTAGAATCTCTAAGAAACTCACCAATCACACGTTCTCCGTAACCGACCAGACTCAGATTTGCGTAGTTCCGATCAAACTACATGCATAACTAGAACCAAGCGCTGTACGACGGGTACCGGTACTGTTTGTGCTTTTATAAAAGCATCTTTTTAGAACGGGGCATTCTTTGCTTCCGTATTTCAACCAATCCGGTTCCGTGTGACTGTCTAAAGCACGCGTGGTTCACCTTTCAGACGCCACTAAATCATAAGTGACCATTGCTGGTGCAGCTCGTAATTAGAATTTATTCGAACCCGGCAGTATGGTTCGATTGCTAGTGTACGATGGGTTTTTCGTGCCGTAAAGGGTTAAAGGACCTTCGGTCGGCCACCGGTCGGCCCACGTCGCCCACGTCGCCCTTCCGGTTGCCTCCGGCCTTGCCCAAGAAGGCTGCCCAAGGATGGTTGCCTCTTTGCTTTGCGCGTCCACTGGGGCGGGATGGAAATGGCCGTGGCCGTTCTCCATTTGTTTCTGCTGTGCGTTACCCATAAATTACTATTGAAGGTACGTAAATATTTTCATCGTCCGGAACCGATACTCGAGGTAAGTCGAGGCGAGATGAAAGGAGCAAAGGAGAATCTCTGCCGAGGGTTGGGGGAAAGGGTTGCTTTCAACCCGAACACGGAGTTCCGGAGACCGTTGTCTAGGTCTGCTGGGTTGAAAAATTACATTTGCTTTACCCTCCCTACCTCCCTCCCACACCGCGCACATCACACACACACACACACAGGACTACATATATCAGTGTACGAGGTGGACGCCACCCTCTCTGGCTTTAGATGAAAAATTAAAACTGAACCGAGTGAACGGCAGGAGATGCGTGTAGAGGAAGGCGAAACGGGGGGAAACGGGGGAGGCTGGGTTCGGAGCGGGCCCACTATCACATGCCGCTGACCTGGAACGAATGGAAA
>NW_026458279.1:0-1253 GCF_943734635.1 Anopheles cruzii | reverse complement strand
ACCTAATTAATACCACTTTTGCGAGCACTGAACTGCAAATGGCGCCAGCGTGGTCTGGTCGCCCCTCCCCGGAACCGACCCCTTCCGACACCCGACGGCCTGCCCGTGTATGTCACATGGATTGATGGTTTTTCCGGGCCACCGTGCGCGAAGGTCTGACTTTGGTTGGTTCTTGGTTCGGCTGCGTTGGCTGGGCCAAAATGTTTTTGGCCGATTAGCGTGTCCTCGGCGCGCGCCTCGCGAAATCCGACACGGCGGCAGGATTTTCCGAATTTTCCAAATCAACCAACGCGCGTGACACCTCTCGCTGGGTTTTCCGCGCCCGACACGACGCCGGAATGACACAAATTTAATCGCTTCTTTAGCATCGTCCGCGTGTGTGTTTGGCACTAATTTTTGGCGCGGGAAATTCCGGCGCCACGGAACCCAATCGAGCGAAGCGAGCTTTTGGATTTGTTTGGCAGCAGCGGGAATGGTTCCGAGGGCGCGGAAAAATGGTAATCACACACTCGCGTGGCCCGAATGATAATTCGCTAAACACACACACGACACACACACACACAAACACCTGAAAGCCACACCACGGCACGGCACGGCACGGTGTCTGTTGTTTCGCGGTTGGCGCCTTCCTAATGAGCTGTGGCCCTCCGGCGCTCCCACGAACCCGGTAATCGTGTCAAAGTTTTAAGCCGATCGACCTTCGCACGGGACGGGACGGGGCACGGAAAAGTTTTGGGCTCCGGGCACTTACCACGGCACTAGGCAACACTTCCGGTGGCCCGGTTTGTTGTGTTTCGGTCCCCACACGGGCGGCAGCGGCGGGGGATTGTGGTCTCTTGTCCGTGACGAACTTCAAACGAAAGTTTCCCACCAGCGCCCGGAACCAGAACCGGATTTCGTGTCACTAATTCGTGCCCGGTGACGGCGCGTCGCCGTGTGCAAACAGAGACTCCCGGGGCCCAACTTCCCGATGGCTTCTCCGAAGGGACCACTTCCGTGGCACAAAGGGGTTGTGCCACCCAAACGACACAGTCGCAGTCACCAACACCCCCAGGCAAGACAAATAGGAAGCGGAAAAACAAATAAACAACCCTGTGTGTGTGTGTGTGTGTGTGTGTGACTTACAGGACCGGCTTCTAATGGTTCTTAAAATCGGAGCAAACGGATCGGGCAAACAAACCGGTCCGTGGAGCCGGGCCCGCATCGGCCGGCCGATTGACCCTCGATTAACCCGCTGATTAGGAGCAGAGGAC
>NW_026458278.1:0-1253 GCF_943734635.1 Anopheles cruzii | reverse complement strand
GTCCTCTGCTCCTAATCAGCGGGTTAATCGAGGGTCAATCGGCCGGCCGATGCGGGCCCGGCTCCACGGACCGGTTTGTTTGCCCGATCCGTTTGCTCCGATTTTAAGAACCATTAGAAGCCGGTCCTGTAAGTCACACACACACACACACACACACACAGGGTTGTTTATTTGTTTTTCCGCTTCCTATTTGTCTTGCCTGGGGGTGTTGGTGACTGCGACTGTGTCGTTTGGGTGGCACAACCCCTTTGTGCCACGGAAGTGGTCCCTTCGGAGAAGCCATCGGGAAGTTGGGCCCCGGGAGTCTCTGTTTGCACACGGCGACGCGCCGTCACCGGGCACGAATTAGTGACACGAAATCCGGTTCTGGTTCCGGGCGCTGGTGGGAAACTTTCGTTTGAAGTTCGTCACGGACAAGAGACCACAATCCCCCGCCGCTGCCGCCCGTGTGGGGACCGAAACACAACAAACCGGGCCACCGGAAGTGTTGCCTAGTGCCGTGGTAAGTGCCCGGAGCCCAAAACTTTTCCGTGCCCCGTCCCGTCCCGTGCGAAGGTCGATCGGCTTAAAACTTTGACACGATTACCGGGTTCGTGGGAGCGCCGGAGGGCCACAGCTCATTAGGAAGGCGCCAACCGCGAAACAACAGACACCGTGCCGTGCCGTGCCGTGGTGTGGCTTTCAGGTGTTTGTGTGTGTGTGTGTCGTGTGTGTGTTTAGCGAATTATCATTCGGGCCACGCGAGTGTGTGATTACCATTTTTCCGCGCCCTCGGAACCATTCCCGCTGCTGCCAAACAAATCCAAAAGCTCGCTTCGCTCGATTGGGTTCCGTGGCGCCGGAATTTCCCGCGCCAAAAATTAGTGCCAAACACACACGCGGACGATGCTAAAGAAGCGATTAAATTTGTGTCATTCCGGCGTCGTGTCGGGCGCGGAAAACCCAGCGAGAGGTGTCACGCGCGTTGGTTGATTTGGAAAATTCGGAAAATCCTGCCGCCGTGTCGGATTTCGCGAGGCGCGCGCCGAGGACACGCTAATCGGCCAAAAACATTTTGGCCCAGCCAACGCAGCCGAACCAAGAACCAACCAAAGTCAGACCTTCGCGCACGGTGGCCCGGAAAAACCATCAATCCATGTGACATACACGGGCAGGCCGTCGGGTGTCGGAAGGGGTCGGTTCCGGGGAGGGGCGACCAGACCACGCTGGCGCCATTTGCAGTTCAGTGCTCGCAAAAGTGGTATTAATTAGGT
>NW_026458277.1:0-1254 GCF_943734635.1 Anopheles cruzii | reverse complement strand
ACTCTGCCCACATTAGTCCCCCCGGGTCCCGAGTGTTTAAGGATACCCACTGACCGGCCCTTACCTGCTCCTACCTGTACCTCTGTGGCTGTGTGTGTGCGTGTCCATAAGGTGGACAACGGGGAGGGGGTGGCTGTAAGCCCCGGTGTCAATGTTTATCGGATTATGTGGCCCGATCCCACACCCGGAGGGCGTAATGCTATGTAACCACCCACCAGAGCCTCCCTCCCACGGAGAGGAGGTCCTCGTTATTAGAATAAAAATAACAACAACAAAGAAAAGGGACACCACACCACACCGCAGTCAATTGTAGCGCGAAACGGGAAGCGGGAACATCAAACATGCTGCTTATGCTCGCCTCGTGCGCCGTCCACGTCCACTAATGGCCGTCTTAATCCTTCCCGTCCCATGCTCGGTGATAATCATGGTGGTGGGATGGTGGGGGGGGGGGGGGGCATGTTGTGTTGGACCTCCTTCCACGCTCCGAAAAGGCGCCGACGGGCCGCTCTGGTTGTAGAAGTGATACAGTTGACTAGCTGCTCCCGGCGTGTCGTGCAATATTATTATGTTGTGTGCAATATTATTATGCAATTTTTCCATGCAAGCTTCGCAATCAAGAATGCATACACCAATCATTTTGATACCTTAGAATTATTAAATAGCGGCAATCCCAATGTGGAATATCTCTGTACCCTTATGTAACCAAGCATTTATGTATAAAGATCCAATTAAATTAAAAAAAAAATGCATACAACATTGCACGCAATATTGTATGCAATATTGCATACAACAAAAGCAAATGTTGCATGCAAGTCACTGGTGCTGCCTACCAGTCGCTCCTGTTCCCCTAGTATTTTTGCGGCTTCAGAAAACCGAATTTTTCGGTCGTCCCTCCAACGTCTTGACTTTAGATACGGCTAAGAAGTCATTGGAATGGCTAAGAAGTGGTGCAGCATGTGAAAACCTGTGCCTCAGGTTGAGAAAAAAAAACGCGAGTAGCGTTTTCCTAAATGATTTCCCCGAAAAGGAAACTGATTTTCTTTCGTGCATTGCTACCTTACTTTCCTCCCCCATTTCTTTCGATGGCCAATTTCTTTCCAATTCCAGCGGAAATAAAAAAAATCTATTAAGGGAAATCTAATCTACTCCCACATACCGAATTTGGTTCGATTTGCTCGACGAAAACCCGAATTATATAAATACGGCCCCGTTCTTCTAAGATTGAAATAAAACAAATAAAAACCCCGAATTATG
>NW_026458276.1:0-1254 GCF_943734635.1 Anopheles cruzii | reverse complement strand
CTGAAGGTTCTGGAAGGTTCGGGCATTGTTTTCGTGTTTTTTGTCGGCACAAGGTGTCGAGGAAGGATTGAAGTCGGAAGAGAAGCGATACTCTGGGAGTCTAATATGCATTAAACTTCCGTTCGCTACCTTCGTCAGTGACACTGGAATCCTATACTCAGATGCAACAGGAGTATTCTGAGCGGGAAAGGAAATTTGTGCAAAGCATTTGGCGAGTTGTACTCACCAATTGTCGAGTTTTAACACGAATGTCACAAAATTCATGTCCATTACAATGACAGGCCATTGTGAATGCGTTTCATTCCAAAGCAAATCGACCAATGTTGGCAACTTCTTTGTCTAAAAGGTGTTTCATGTAATGATTTATCAAATAAAAACGGTTTTTACAATTGATGGGACTTAGTGATAAGAAATCGATTACCGAGCATTACTTTAAGGTATTACTTTTTACGATGAAAGAGCAATTTGTCAATTTAACAAAAAAAACGATATACCAAAATTTTTGTAAACAATGTTAGTACGATCAAGTGCCAAAACTCACACAGTAATCAATTATTATTATTTTATAAAATTGAATAAGGTTTTTAACTACCGTACTAGTCTTTGAAAAACATAAAACCACTCCATTTTTTTTTCAGAAACTTCAGAAACCCATACTAAATTCAAATTAAACAAATAGATTTCCAAAATACTAAAAAATGGGAATTTGGAACTGGAAAAAAGACAATTTTAAATGTTGTTGCATGCAATGTTTTTAATTTAAATGCAGCAGAGACTAGTTTTGGGGTGTTGATGTCCATAACGCTACATGCTCCATATGGTCAATAAATAAAACAATTGGCAGTTGGACTTGGTTCCTATTGAAACTTCAATATTGACTACTTCTAAAACAAATTTCAAGGAGATTTGAGTGAAAAAGCAAACAAATTGAGCTATCGAAATGCTAAAAAAAGCCGCAATTGCAATAACAAAAAGATTGACCCAAATTGATGGCCGCGGAAACAAAAAAGAGACAAACTAAATTTCCAAAAAGTGCACTTCCAGCTTGCCGCACGTTCGCTGCACTTGCCGGCCTAATAGAAAGAGTTGTTAAAATTTTATGAGAAAACTTACCCTCCTTTTCGCTGGCAGCTGCTAGGTTTCGTTTTTTTTTTTTGCCCACTTTCGCCACAAAACCACCAACCAACTCTCGGGACGTGAGTGAAGGAGTTAAGCACGAGCGCGTGTAGAGGGTCTTTTAAAAAAGGGTTGTAT
>NW_026458275.1:0-1256 GCF_943734635.1 Anopheles cruzii | reverse complement strand
TCACACAATCTGTCTTCAAGTCCCCACAAGTGAAGCCGGACAAGTGAGTCTAAGCAGTCCGTATAAGTTACCGTTTTGGTCAGGGTCTAAAGATAGAGACGTTCTTCGTGTCTTCCCCAAGAAGACGATAACCTATTAACAATCCCTGTGCGATAAATCTAATTAAAATGTGAATTAGAGAAGACGTTCGCTATTGTTTTGCAGTTTGCCGACTGCGCCGTTTTTAAGTTCAATTGATGTTTAATAAAATAATTATAAATCTCTCTTCTAGTAATATTTTCTGTCGACAGTCTTAGTAAATGTTGAATTCTGCTACAATGCTCGTCAAAGACAGTTTACTTGCTAACAATCGCTACTTGGATAAGAACACTCTGGAACTGATAAGCTTGGTTGCCTTAGTGACACGTCAGCATGTTGCAAAACCCTTAAAACATACAGCTCCGGAAAGAAAATAAGTTGATAAGCCCACATACAATCACATAACCGTAACGAGCATTAATGCAATAATATCGTCCGACGTCGGCTCTTCCAGTCTAAGTCAGCCTCTGTATACTGTTGAGGGAACTATGCTGTAAGAGCGTTAGTAATCTTCTCTGACGGCTTGAGCCAACTCTGGTGATAATGACACTTCTTTTTACCTCTAACCAGTTCACAAGTTTTTTCTTCAGGGACACTTATTGCTAGGTGAAGCTCTGCCCCAATTCTTTTACTTTTTCTTTTCATGCTACGATAAGAAAATGTGCTGATAAGTTGAATTTCCAGTATTTACGCAACAACATGTACCTCACAAACGGCATATCGTTCGTAAGGGTTGAAGGCATCGAGAACTTCGGTTGATGAAACGGAAGCATAAAAATCGGATGACAATAAATTATAATTATAATTGAAGCAAACAATAAATTCTGTTCAGTGTCTAAAGATGCCGCATTTTAAGAAAGCCATGAACTTAGTGTTATTATTTGAATACGATTTCGAATTACTTATAACAAATTTTAGTATGACTGTAATACAACTGATTTAAGTCATACTTTTACGTAATTTTCTTTGTAAAAGAAATGTTGGTGGAGAGCAGTCTCGTATAGAGGGTCGTATATCTCACGACATGTGCCACAGCATGTTATTTCAAGTTTCAAACATTTCTTCCAACAAATCTTTTTGGAGACAAGAAACTGTTAAAAAATTTCTTTTTTTTTCTTTTACCACCAGATCGTCGTTCGCAAAATAACTGCTAACACATGCAGTTGATTGATTGATCA
>NW_026458274.1:0-1256 GCF_943734635.1 Anopheles cruzii | reverse complement strand
AATCGAGCTTGGCTGAACTGCGATCGGAATAAATACTACTGAATTGTGTACTATAAATTGGTTTGGTAATTTGGATCTTTGGCCGTTGTGATTTGGGGCACATTCGGGGCCAGGCTCTTCCTGTGGGACGCGGCTAAGAGGGTTTCGTCAGTTTTAGATAAAGCTCATGCAATCTTTTGTTTAGAACTTGTACACGAATCAAGCACCGGAAAATTGCACCAATATATTTCACAATCATAAAGCCCGGTCCACACGTAACGATACATCGTTTCAGATCCGCTATCGCTACGATGCACACACATGTCTATCCACACGCACACATGTATGGAAATTGGTCCGAAATTAATGCTCGACGCATTAGATTTTTTTTATCTGAAACGATGTATCGTTACGTGTGGACCGGCCCTAATATTGAAATATTGTGTGACCGTACCATGCTTCGCAATAAAGATTACCCACAACGTTGCACGCAACATTGTGTAAAAGTTTCAGAACGAATTTTTTTGCACACAATGTTGCGTGCAATATTGCTTGCAAATCACTGGTGCTACCTACCAGTCGCTCCTACTCCCCTAGTCGAATTTCGAATTTTTCAAACATTGCTCATTTATTTTCGGATGTCCACCGTCTGTTCTGCTTTTTCGCCAAAACTACTGAACCAATCCGCGTGAAATTTAGTACAGCGTAGTTTGGTGACACCGGACAGTGCGACCCTTTCACACCTTCGCGGAGGGGGCTCCTCGGGGGGAGGGGTTAATTCCAGCTAAACTTGGATAGTTTTTAAGCAATTTGAGCCAAATTCAGCTGGTGCGGCATGTATCCAAGGCGAAGTGGGAAGGGAGTCGAATACATCACCGGGAATCCCGATCTTCTGAAAAGGAGTAGTAACGGGAAATGAAAAGGAAAGCCGGTAGAATACTTCATCGGCAAGCCCGATCGTCTGAAATGCCGGATAATTAAGAAATTGAGGATGAAAGAGGCTTGGTGACGCACGCCGAGAACAGCTAGCTCTACATATTTATATCGATTTCATGCTTTTATTATTACCTAAAAAGCAACGGAGAAATCAAGGGGACAAAAGATTAAATATGAGGTAATAAGCTCGGCATAAGCTTAAACTTGCACAGTTAATGGAAAAGTTAAATTTAACGTTATAATTCCTTTTTCTCTTGTCGCAACGTTGTCTTCGTTATATCCAGTTTTCTATGTTCCATCAAAGACAATGTTTCGTGAGCAATCACTTTTATTGTACTGAT
>NW_026458273.1:0-1258 GCF_943734635.1 Anopheles cruzii | reverse complement strand
GTGTGTGTGTGTGTGTGTTTGAATGACGTCACCGTAGTATGTTCGCCTCCCCTCCGGACCCGCCTCCACCTGAAAAAGACCCAACTCCGCGGCACACGCGGCGCCGATGTCGACACAGGACGATGAGTTGAATTGTAGTGATAAATAATACGACACACACACACACACTTACACACAAACATACACAGGGTTGTGCGCGTTACAGTGTATGTGCATTGCACCATCCATTATTGTCTAGCCAGCCAGCTATCTAGTGATCCTTTTCAGGGCTCCAGCTCCAGCTCTCTACGGCGGCAGCAGTGACAGTTCTGACAGCTGCTGTCAGCTCGACGCACGGGCGTCCGTGCTCGTGTGTATGTGTGTATTGCGTGTGCTCTGGCGAAACACTAGTGACTGCGGTTCCTGTCTGTGTGTGTGTGTTACAGTTCGGTGTCAGCCAGCCACCACGTTGGAGACGCCTGCTCCTGCCGGACATGATCCTGTGTCGGACCTGAGTGTGCTTAGAGCCTGCTTCGAGCGATCCTCGACCAGCGCGACCAACTCATTCCCAATCGCCAGCGTCAATCGAACCCGAATCCTTTCTACTCTCTCTCTCTCTCACACAAACACACCACAAGCCACCGACCAACTGATTACCGCCCTTTAGCCCGATACCGAGACACCAACTCTCTCTACACTTACCACCCAAAAAAAAAAAGGATACACACTGACACCTCTAGCAGGCTTCCTAGCAATATCCCCTTTCTCTTTCTCGCTCTCTCTCGCTCGCTCTCGCTCGCGTTTACTGTAGTTCGTTGGGACCACCTGGCCCGTGCGGACGGCCCAGGCTCCTAGGACGGCTCGCGGCTCCGACTGCACTTCGGGGCCTCCGACCGCGGGTGGTTCTCTTGTTTTGCGTTGCGGTTTAAAGGATTCACTTATCACCATCAATTCTTTCTCGCTCGCTCTCTCTGTCTCTCTCGATCGCTCGCTCGTTCGCTCGTTCACTCGCTCATTGTTGATCTCTGCTTCTCGATCCCGCCGCGCCGCACCGCGGGTTCAGCGGTGACGGGGGCGACAAAGGGTCACCATCATCATCAACACCACCACCACCAGTAGCATCACCGCCCCCCTCCGGGGTGGCACATGAATCTCGGTCTATTCATGATCCATTTCGGCATACACGTTCCACCCCACCGGCATCGCATGCGAGCATAATTTTAGCATTCTTTTGTTTTTTTGTTTCGGTTTTTTATGTAGTTTCCGTAGTTGCGGGGGG
>NW_026458272.1:0-1258 GCF_943734635.1 Anopheles cruzii | reverse complement strand
GTGTGTGTGTGTGTGTGTTTGAATGACGTCACCGTAGTATGTTCGCCTCCCCTCCGGACCCGCCTCCACCTGAAAAAGACCCAACTCCGCGGCACACGCGGCGCCGATGTCGACACAGGACGATGAGTTGAATTGTAGTGATAAATAATACGACACACACACACACACTTACACACAAACATACACAGGGTTGTGCGCGTTACAGTGTATGTGCATTGCACCATCCATTATTGTCTAGCCAGCCAGCTATCTAGTGATCCTTTTCAGGGCTCCAGCTCCAGCTCTCTACGGCGGCAGCAGTGACAGTTCTGACAGCTGCTGTCAGCTCGACGCACGGGCGTCCGTGCTCGTGTGTATGTGTGTATTGCGTGTGCTCTGGCGAAACACTAGTGACTGCGGTTCCTGTCTGTGTGTGTGTGTTACAGTTCGGTGTCAGCCAGCCACCACGTTGGAGACGCCTGCTCCTGCCGGACATGATCCTGTGTCGGACCTGAGTGTGCTTAGAGCCTGCTTCGAGCGATCCTCGACCAGCGCGACCAACTCATTCCCAATCGCCAGCGTCAATCGAACCCGAATCCTTTCTACTCTCTCTCTCTCTCACACAAACACACCACAAGCCACCGACCAACTGATTACCGCCCTTTAGCCCGATACCGAGACACCAACTCTCTCTACACTTACCACCCAAAAAAAAAAAGGATACACACTGACACCTCTAGCAGGCTTCCTAGCAATATCCCCTTTCTCTTTCTCGCTCTCTCTCGCTCGCTCTCGCTCGCGTTTACTGTAGTTCGTTGGGACCACCTGGCCCGTGCGGACGGCCCAGGCTCCTAGGACGGCTCGCGGCTCCGACTGCACTTCGGGGCCTCCGACCGCGGGTGGTTCTCTTGTTTTGCGTTGCGGTTTAAAGGATTCACTTATCACCATCAATTCTTTCTCGCTCGCTCTCTCTGTCTCTCTCGATCGCTCGCTCGTTCGCTCGTTCACTCGCTCATTGTTGATCTCTGCTTCTCGATCCCGCCGCGCCGCACCGCGGGTTCAGCGGTGACGGGGGCGACAAAGGGTCACCATCATCATCAACACCACCACCACCAGTAGCATCACCGCCCCCCTCCGGGGTGGCACATGAATCTCGGTCTATTCATGATCCATTTCGGCATACACGTTCCACCCCACCGGCATCGCATGCGAGCATAATTTTAGCATTCTTTTGTTTTTTTGTTTCGGTTTTTTATGTAGTTTCCGTAGTTGCGGGGGG
>NW_026458271.1:0-1258 GCF_943734635.1 Anopheles cruzii | reverse complement strand
CCAACGCAGACCTCACACACAGCCAACGCTGCATAGCGCCAGGAATACACGAATAGGTAGGGAAGTGAAACCGTGAAATAGACGAGTGAGCGAAAGAGACGCAAAAAAAACCGAAAATAAACCGAAAACCGAAACCCAAACCGAACCCCTGTATTTTTACTTCGGGAACCGACAGGGGATACGGGAGAAAGAAAGAGGGAGAGGGCACATATGAGAGAGGGAGACGACAAGGGGCACGCTCGAGAGAAAAAATCGGGTCCGCAATTTCTGCCATCGAGGTTTTGGGGCCTTCTCACAAGGGATTTTGTATAGGCGATTTACACTGCGGACCCGTTGCGGACCCGTTCGGGACCGGATTCGGACCCGATTTGGACTCGATGCTCCATAGTGAGAAGAGCGTCGGGCACTCAAAATTGTTCACTGGGGTGGAGAGCCAACGAAAGTTTTCGACACAACATGGCCCTACAGCGTCGCGGATCATTCCATTGGACTCAGCACAACAAAATACATGTAGAAAACATTAAAAAGTAGGCTTTGGGATGAAAAAGTGTCGAAACTTCAAATGGCTCTGTAGCAAAAACGGTTAGACTTAGAGCATCGAAATATGCACCATTCGACGCAGCACGACAAAATACATCTAGGCAACCATACAGAAAGGTAATCGGTTCAACCGTTTATCGTGGAGAGCCAACGAAAGTTTTCGACACAACATGGCTCTACAGCGTCGCGGATCATTCCATTGGACTCAGCACAACAAAATACATGTAGAAAACATTGAAAAGTAGGCTTTGGGATGAAAAAGTGTCGAAACTTCAAATGGCTCTGTAGCAAAAACGGTTAGACTTAGAGCATCGAAATATGCACCATTCGACGCAGCACGACAAAATACATCTAGGCAACCATACAGAAAGGTAATCGGTTCAACCGTTTATCGTGGAGAGCCAACAAAAGTTTTCGACACAACATGGCTCTACAGCGTCGCGGATCATTCCATTGGACTCAGCACAACAAAATACATGTAGAAAACATTAAAAAGTAGGCTTTGGGATGAAAAAGTGTCGAGACTTCAAATGGCTCTGTAGCGAAAACGGTTAGACTTAGAGCATCGTAATATGCACCATTCGACGCAGCACGACAAAATACATCTAGGCAACCATACAGAAAGGTAATCGGTTCAACCATTTATCGTGGAGAGCCAACGAAAGTTTTTTACACAACATGGCTCTACAGCGTCGCGGATCATTCCATTGGACTCAGC
>NW_026458270.1:0-1259 GCF_943734635.1 Anopheles cruzii | reverse complement strand
GTTCTGTGTTTATCACCACATTTGGAACAGGCCTCCTCATTTCTATATGTGGACGTTTTATACCCAAATCTCCCTCATTTGAAGTAATACACTAATAGCTCGAAGAGTACGACAAAAATCAAATCCTTTTTTTCCCTGTTTGGACTCTGTTTTTTCACAAGGAAACAGTAAGACAATCCTTCCATGGTATCATGGGCCCTACCACCTACTCTCCTTGGACTCCGTCCTGTGGCCTCCCCACACGCTTCCCTCACTTCACTTTCCTCACTCTCGCAGACACTCGAAGACGGCGTGCTCTGCTGATCCCTGCCTTCGAATGCGTTTTTATTCCATGGTTCCACCCAATTGTGCGCACAGTCAAACTATTGCTCACACTGCCCAATGAGTTTTTGCCGGTAGCCGGTGCCAGTAAGATCGCCGTTGGATCGATAAACTAGAGTTGGTTGCACAAAAAGTCCACTAGAGTTGTTAATTATCATCAGATCGAACTTGCTCGATCGTACAAGCAGAACTAAGTGACGCAGGCGTCGTTTGCGTTTAGATTGTTGACAGTGCCGATTTATTCCTCCATTCCTGTAGTCCATAAAACAAGTTGCGGCTTTTGGTCGATCAATAATACACGATACACGAACGTTAAGTTAATGTTGCCATTTCACCGAACAGCCACCAGCCATTCACCGTATTGTTTCGCTCCGTCAGTGTTTGATTTTAATATGCCTATGCGTGCGAATACAGAAAAAGCCAGAAAAATTGAGAGTAGAGCTTATTGATAAGTTTGTTTAGGGCTAGTTATTAAGCTGTAATCATTGTTGTAAACTAGTTTTTAAGGTTGGCAATAAATCTAGATGTCCGTTGCCTTGTGAATTGTACTAAAAATTAAAATAAAATCAAAAAGAACAAACGAGCTTACCGGTAAACCACTGGAATAATCGACTTATTCTGCTTGTACAAAGTTTCGCCAGGCTATGTTTTGCAGTATTGTTGTTGGGGCTGTCTTTTGACTGCAGGTAAGTTAAACAGATTCAAACAGCTTCAGCGTTATACTCACGATCAGCTAGCCAACCAGTCTGCTTGGGATAATACCCAGCCGTACCAGAAAAACATACAATTTCAAACGATCGAGAATTAGCAACACCTGTTTTGTGGGTGTTTAACATAAATGTTTCATTATTTCTTTATTTTGTGTTCTTATTCTTCATGTTACAGACCAAGTCAGAGAACTGTTGTTGAATGTATGGAGTTAGCTTCACACGCACATA
>NW_026458269.1:0-1259 GCF_943734635.1 Anopheles cruzii | reverse complement strand
TTGGACGCACGGGTTGCGCTGGTGGTGATGATGTCGAGGAGTCGCTTTTGATCCCGCTGTCGTCGCTGCTGTCGTTGCTGTCTTCCGCCCCGTAGCTCGGCTTCAAGCGGTCGATCGATATCTTGACCGACTTGCCGTTTACCAAGAGCGTGAAGAATTTGTCGGTGCGCTCGCTCACCTTATACGGTCCGTCGTAGGGCGTCGACAGTGATGGGCGCACTGAGTTATTTCTCACGAACACGTGTGTGGAGGTGGCGAGATCTTTATGGACGAAAACACGTCGATGTCCATGATGCGTCGGCGTTCCGGGCCTGACTATCCGCATTGCCCGTCGCAGTTGTTCTACGTATTCCGGATCCGGGCATGATGGGACTGCCGGTGTGTCGCTGACAAAGTCCGCCGGAATGCGTAACGTCGTCCTTCACAGCGGTGCGCATTCCCAGCAGGATGATGGGCAGATGGTCCGTCCAGTTCGTTGTGTCGTTACAGAGGATGGCCGCTTTGAGCGTGCGATGCCATCGCTCTATCATCCCATTACGACGGTAATTTCATTAACTCAGCGAATAGGGTGGATTCGAATTGCCGTCCCTGGTCGCTGGTAATATACTGCGGAATACCGAATTGTGCTATCCAGTGGGTTACTAGCGCTCGTCCGACACCGCCGGAACGCCCGTCGCTGCGAACCAGTATTCTATGGCATCGAAAAACCCTTCGATGTTTGTTGTGTCCATGATCGGACAGGGTATTCTGTTTGAGCTAACTGAGTCGATGCTCAACGCGTCGTCGTCGAGCCGTCGTGGCTGATACTCTGCAGTGGCTGGCGTCACGGGGGTCTCCGACGCTATCCCGGGCGTGGCTGCTTCATCGCGTTGCATCGTAGAATGTTATATCGTTGCGGCGAGTTCTCGCGCGACCGCAGTGATCACTTACTCACACGATGGTTCGAGCCTCTCGAGCCTCGTTGGCGTACTAACGTTAACGGTCGTTGCGAGCGCTTCGTTGCGTGTCGCTAACCTCGTGGCGAACCTGACCTACGAAAGGCGACGGCGGTTGTCAAGTTCCAAGAAAAGCCGGGCGTGTGGTCCGTTAGCTTCCTGGAATTGTCTTTACCGCTCGGGGCCGTTTGGCCGAGCCGTTTAAGTCGGGTAATCACTTTTCTCGACCCTCGTGGGTCAGCATGCACTACTTTTCTCGCTCACGACGCGGGTCACCAATATGTGGGACAAGTCTCTGTCCAGATTCCGTCCCACCTTTTACTC
>NW_026458268.1:0-1259 GCF_943734635.1 Anopheles cruzii | reverse complement strand
TTGGACGCACGGGTTGCGCTGGTGGTGATGATGTCGAGGAGTCGCTTTTGATCCCGCTGTCGTCGCTGCTGTCGTTGCTGTCTTCCGCCCCGTAGCTCGGCTTCAAGCGGTCGATCGATATCTTGACCGACTTGCCGTTTACCAAGAGCGTGAAGAATTTGTCGGTGCGCTCGCTCACCTTATACGGTCCGTCGTAGGGCGTCGACAGTGATGGGCGCACTGAGTTATTTCTCACGAACACGTGTGTGGAGGTGGCGAGATCTTTATGGACGAAAACACGTCGATGTCCATGATGCGTCGGCGTTCCGGGCCTGACTATCCGCATTGCCCGTCGCAGTTGTTCTACGTATTCCGGATCCGGGCATGATGGGACTGCCGGTGTGTCGCTGACAAAGTCCGCCGGAATGCGTAACGTCGTCCTTCACAGCGGTGCGCATTCCCAGCAGGATGATGGGCAGATGGTCCGTCCAGTTCGTTGTGTCGTTACAGAGGATGGCCGCTTTGAGCGTGCGATGCCATCGCTCTATCATCCCATTACGACGGTAATTTCATTAACTCAGCGAATAGGGTGGATTCGAATTGCCGTCCCTGGTCGCTGGTAATATACTGCGGAATACCGAATTGTGCTATCCAGTGGGTTACTAGCGCTCGTCCGACACCGCCGGAACGCCCGTCGCTGCGAACCAGTATTCTATGGCATCGAAAAACCCTTCGATGTTTGTTGTGTCCATGATCGGACAGGGTATTCTGTTTGAGCTAACTGAGTCGATGCTCAACGCGTCGTCGTCGAGCCGTCGTGGCTGATACTCTGCAGTGGCTGGCGTCACGGGGGGCTCCGACGCTATCCCGGGCGTGGCTGCTTCATCGCGTTGCATCGTAGAATGTTATATCGTTGCGGCGAGTTCTCGCGCGACCGCAGTGATCACTTACTCACACGATGGTTCGAGCCTCTCGAGCCTCGTTGGCGTACTAACGTTAACGGTCGTTGCGAGCGCTTCGTTGCGTGTCGCTAACCTCGTGGCGAACCTGACCTACGAAAGGCGACGGCGGTTGTCAAGTTCCAAGAAAAGCCGGGCGTGTGGTCCGTTAGCTTCCTGGAATTGTCTTTACCGCTCGGGGTCGTTTGGCCGAGCCGTTTAAGTCGGGTAATCACTTTTCTCGACCCTCGTGGGTCAGCATGCACTACTTTTCTCGCTCACGACGCGGGTCACCAATATGTGGGACAAGTCTCTGTCCAGATTCCGTCCCACCTTTTACTC
>NW_026458267.1:0-1261 GCF_943734635.1 Anopheles cruzii | reverse complement strand
GTGTGTGTGTGTGTGTGTTTGAATGACGTCACCATAGTATGTTCGCCTCCCCTCCGGACCCGCCTCCACCTGAAAAAGACCCAACTCCGCGGCACACGCGGCGCCGATGTCGACAGAGGACGATGAGTTGAATTGTAGTGATAAATGATACGACAAACACACACACACTTACACACAAACATACACAGGGTTGTGGGCGTTACAGTGTATGTGCATTGCACCATCCATTATTGTCTAGCAAGCCAGCCATCTAGTGATCCTTTTCAGGGCTCCAGCTCCAGCTCTCTACGGCGGCAGCAGTGACAGTTCTGACAGCTGCTGTCAGCTCGACGCATGGACGTCCGTGCTCACGTGTGTGTGTGTGTATTGCGTGTGCTCTGGCGAAACACTAGTGACTGCGGTTCCTGCGTGTGTGTGTGTTACAGTTCGGTGTCAGCCAGCCACCACGTTGGAGACGCCCGCGCCTGCCGGACATGATCCTGTGTCGGACCTGAGTGACCTTAGAGCCTGCTTCGAGCGATCCTCGACCAGCGCGACCAATTCATTCCCAATCGCCAGCGTCAATCGAACCCGAATCCTTTCTACTCTCTCTCTCTCTCACACAAACACACCACAAGCCACCGACCAACTGATTACCGCCCTACAGCCCGATACCGAGACACCAACTCTCTCTACACTTACCACCAAAAAAAAAAAAGGATACACACTGACACCTCTAGCAGGCTTCCTAGCAATATCCCCTTTCTCTTTCTCGCTCTCTCTCTCGCTCGCTCTCGCTCGCGTTTACTGTAGTTCGTTGGGACCACCTGGCCCGTGCGGACGGCCCAGGCTCCTAGGACGGCTCGCGGCTCCGACTGCACTTCGGGGCCTCCGACCGCGGGTGGTTCTCTTGTTTTGCGTTGCGGTTTAAAGGATTCACTTATCACCATCAGTTCTTTCTCGCTCGCTCTCTCTCTCTCGATCGCTCGCTCGTTCGCTCGTTCACTCGCTCATTGTTGATCTCTGCTTCTCGATCCCGCCGCGCCGCACCGCGGGTTCAGCGGTGACGGGGGCGACAAAGGGTCACCACCATCATCAACACCACCACAACCACCAGTAGCATCACCGCCCCCCTCCGGGGTGGCACATGAATCTCGGTCTATTCATGATCCATTTCGGCATATACACGTTCCACCCCACCGGCATCGCATGCGAGCATAATTTTAGCACTCTTTTGTTTTTTTGTTTCGGTTTTTTATGTAGTTTCCATAGTTTCGGGGGG
>NW_026458266.1:0-1261 GCF_943734635.1 Anopheles cruzii | reverse complement strand
CTGTTTACTTGACGGCGCGTGAAAAACGCGCACTAAAAGGCGCACCGCGGCCAGTTCGGGGGATTTATTACGGGCACGCTATAAAATGCAAACGAGAAACGATTTGGCCAGCCGTCGCGGCGAAGCGAGAGGGATAAATATGTCCATAAAAAGGATGATAATGTTGAGGCGATCCGTTTATAAAAGTTCAACCACGATGGCCGTCTCATCGGTCGCGGAAACTGAATGATGCAACGGAATTATTTCGGAAGCTTTCTACTTAATGCCTGACATGCGCGCGCATATTTTGTTGAAAATACCAAAAAACTCAGGTCTAAAACTATGGAAGTAGATTTTTTTTATTCAAAGTATGTGCCATCGCTAGATATACAGTTCTCTTATCTCTTTGCTAAGCTCTGCGCTGCTGTTAGATTTGATTCTCTTTGCTTTTGTTAAGTCAAAATCGCCAAGTTTAATTTTTTTAAACCGTAGCACTGCGATCTTCCAAAAACAAGCTTTGACAAGCGTCTGGTGCGATTGTGTAGCAAAATCCCCGAAACTTGTTATTTTTAGGCACAAAAGTCGACACGATCTAACCTTCTCAAAAATAAAAAAGTTATGCTCTAATTTAAGAAACTAATTTTTTGCTTTGACATGAAATCAGTTGCTTGATGTCAACACAAAGCAATGTTGCCATAAAAACATGATTAGGAAAACCCAATTTGGCAGCTAGAGCCTTCTGTTTACACAACCTACATCCATAGTTTTAGACCTACTATTTATCGTTTTATGTTAATTTTATATCACTTCTTTTGAAAGTTTTGAAAAATGGGTTTCAGAATAGATTGCTCCTAAAGATGAGAAGTTCTATCGACACGGAATCGAGAAACTACCTAAAAGATGCGAGAAAGTAGTAGGTAACGTCGGACAATACTTTCATTACAATATTTCATTTGAATAAAAACTGAAAGAATTTAGTTCTACATCTAATATATCGAACGGCAAGTACTGTTGTAGCATACCAACAATTATTGTTTTTTGATTTATGTTAGCACTGTTTAACATATTCAAGTGTTGAAATGAAAAAAAAATTGGAAGTTGGTGCAAGATCCAAATTCGACGGTGACCGAATTCAGCACTGAAATTAGTTACCATTCATAGAATTATGAGAAAGATGAAACGGTAAATCGTAGATGCATATTAAACGTAATTAATCATCGCACCTGCATGTTATTGCATATTAACCAGGTATTCGTCAGTTCATAATAAGAATGCAGTAGCA
>NW_026458265.1:0-1261 GCF_943734635.1 Anopheles cruzii | reverse complement strand
GTGTGTGTGTGTGTGTGTTTGAATGACGTCACCATAGTATGTTCGCCTCCCCTCCGGACCCGCCTCCACCTGAAAAAGACCCAACTCCGCGGCACACGCGGCGCCGATGTCGACAGAGGACGATGAGTTGAATTGTAGTGATAAATGATACGACAAACACACACACACTTACACACAAACATACACAGGGTTGTGGGCGTTACAGTGTATGTGCATTGCACCATCCATTATTGTCTAGCAAGCCAGCCATCTAGTGATCCTTTTCAGGGCTCCAGCTCCAGCTCTCTACGGCGGCAGCAGTGACAGTTCTGACAGCTGCTGTCAGCTCGACGCATGGACGTCCGTGCTCACGTGTGTGTGTGTGTATTGCGTGTGCTCTGGCGAAACACTAGTGACTGCGGTTCCTGCGTGTGTGTGTGTTACAGTTCGGTGTCAGCCAGCCACCACGTTGGAGACGCCCGCGCCTGCCGGACATGATCCTGTGTCGGACCTGAGTGACCTTAGAGCCTGCTTCGAGCGATCCTCGACCAGCGCGACCAATTCATTCCCAATCGCCAGCGTCAATCGAACCCGAATCCTTTCTACTCTCTCTCTCTCTCACACAAACACACCACAAGCCACCGACCAACTGATTACCGCCCTACAGCCCGATACCGAGACACCAACTCTCTCTACACTTACCACCAAAAAAAAAAAAGGATACACACTGACACCTCTAGCAGGCTTCCTAGCAATATCCCCTTTCTCTTTCTCGCTCTCTCTCTCGCTCGCTCTCGCTCGCGTTTACTGTAGTTCGTTGGGACCACCTGGCCCGTGCGGACGGCCCAGGCTCCTAGGACGGCTCGCGGCTCCGACTGCACTTCGGGGCCTCCGACCGCGGGTGGTTCTCTTGTTTTGCGTTGCGGTTTAAAGGATTCACTTATCACCATCAGTTCTTTCTCGCTCGCTCTCTCTCTCTCGATCGCTCGCTCGTTCGCTCGTTCACTCGCTCATTGTTGATCTCTGCTTCTCGATCCCGCCGCGCCGCACCGCGGGTTCAGCGGTGACGGGGGCGACAAAGGGTCACCACCATCATCAACACCACCACAACCACCAGTAGCATCACCGCCCCCCTCCGGGGTGGCACATGAATCTCGGTCTATTCATGATCCATTTCGGCATATACACGTTCCACCCCACCGGCATCGCATGCGAGCATAATTTTAGCACTCTTTTGTTTTTTTGTTTCGGTTTTTTATGTAGTTTCCATAGTTTCGGGGGG
>NW_026458264.1:0-1261 GCF_943734635.1 Anopheles cruzii | reverse complement strand
GCTCCGGTTGCGCATTCGTCGTCGAGCATCGTGCATGGCCACAACCACCTGAGCCATCACCATTACTAAGAAAGCATTGGTGCTTGAAGTGTTAATTATTTTAAACAACGAAAAGTAAAACATCAGCAGAAAACATAGCAAAATCTTTTTTATTATTTGTTGATATGTGTCTAATAAAAATTGGTATCAATCGTACATCAATTATCTTATCCTTTGGTTTATTTTCGTGAAATATTATCGAACTACAAATGTATCCTTCTGCAGGTGGTTCCTACTATTATAAATTACGGTGTTATTATACTTCCAATTTGCTGGCAACTTCATCAAACGCGCTCATGAATGTTTGTCGGTGTTGGTCGAGAAAATATGTTATTTCTAGAACTTTCGCCCGATTGCGTTTAATTTCAGAACTGGAAAAATACACAGTTTAGAGCAGTTAATGAATAGTATGCCATCTCTTCCATTCCATAACCTACTTTTGAAGATCATCGCACAGTTCCTTCACCCAGTTTCGGCTGCGCGTTATCAGCTTATCTTCCCTAGCATCTATCAACTGCATGTGCTGATCCCGCATGCCTGCGGCCATGTTGCTTATGACATCTTTGTCATCCAAAGACTGGAAATAGAAATATAGAAGCATTTTCGGTTAGGCTCACTACCGCTCGCGTGTTACCGCGATTACCTCCTTCAACGCATCCGGGAGTCTGTCGGCCTGGCCGGACGCAGCCTTAATAGTTACAAATTGCTGCACAGTGTCCACCAACGTGTCGCTAAAGTTGATCTCTGCCTCTCGCAACAACACAAACTGCGCCTGGGCAAGCTCAATGAACTCATTGGTCATTTCCTTAATAGTGTTTTCAAACGTAAAGTTGCCTTCCTGCGCCGCACAAAAGAGTACCGAAATTAGTAAAATTCCCCTCCAAGTCCTAACTTCAGGTAGTCAGCACCTCCGTTCGTTCAAATAGTTGCATTTCGATTCCCATCAAAGTGTGCCACGTGTCCTCGAAGAGGGAGTTGAAACCGCTTTTGGATAGATTCAGCTCATCCAGCAGCTTTTCGGTATGCGGGTTGTATGTTTTGATGTTCAGGTCTTTTCCTCGCAAACTGGCCACTATTTCGTTCGCTGCGACCGACATCTTGTTGTACGATTCTATGAAATTATTGATGTACCTGCAATAGGGACGTTCAATTGATAATTATTAGTCTACACACATGTTAAGTCCCACTTTGTCATGTCACTTTTGTCCCAGCAACTGTGCTT
>NW_026458263.1:0-1261 GCF_943734635.1 Anopheles cruzii | reverse complement strand
GCAGTTCCGCTAAGGAAAAGTATCGTACACACACGGCTCTACGGCCAAGGGGTTGATGGAAGCGCACAAACAAACGTTACATAATCAACATTCGCCCGAGAGTTATCGGGTCCTTTGAGTAATTTGCTTTGTGAAAAGTCAGCTAGTTATTTCATTAAAATTGGTTGTCAAACAAACTCAATAAGTTTATCGATTATGTGACGATGAAGTGGCCGAACATGGGGTTTTAATACATGGTAAGTGATTTGTAAAAGGATACCAGCACCAGGGCTTCGATGTCTTCTTCTTATTTCGTTCCATTGTTTCGAAGGGGTTGTAGAACGCTTGACTAGATGGGATTCACCAGCAGTTTGCAAAATTCACTTAACAACAGACCGTAAAGAGCACAACTTGAAGTGTATCTGGGAGGCCACACGATACATAACATATAAGTTATCATCGATACACGATAACGACGCTCCACGTACGTTAGCCGACAATATGATAACACGCACACGGACCCGACCGCACACGGACACGACCGCAACAGAAGAACATGGGATGCGATATAGAAATTAGAATTAATATATCAGTCTTCTTTGTAACGTTAAACCAAACGCATCGGGTTGTTACTTTTTAGGCTCATAATTTTCGACGGAGTGAGCGCGTGCGTTGCAGCCATCACAGCAAAACTGCTCGGTGATTGGCGACGAGAGCAACAGCAGCCGGCGGCGCAGACGTTAGCGGCAGCCACCGCACCACCGCGGGAGTAAGGGCAAACAGCACAAGAGTGCTCCTTTTTTGTTTAAATGGCAGACGAGGACTAGCCCTGGTCCCCCCTTCCGAAGTAAAACCGGCGACGGTAGTTCCGGAAGGGGTAGGATGGAGAACCAAGTAGGCTTTAGTGGGTAGGACCTCGGCACCGAGGGAGAGTCCCACACTCCGTGCGAAAATGTGGTTTCCTACTTGTAAAATTAAAAAAAAAAAAAGGCTCATAATTTATAACATAACATAACAAAATTTGACACTTAATCGATAAGCATGTGTCAATATAATAAAAATTTACAGTTAAAATTTAAAAAACTTCACAAATAAGAACTTACATTATCCTTACGTTTGTAAACAAACGCTCGTTGTTACGTGTTATGTGTTATGTTTTACAGGGTCCGCTGAGCCACAAAGCTTTTGACACATGCTTACCGATTAAGTGTCAAATTTTGTTATGTTATGTTATATGTTATGCATCGTGTGGCCTCCCAGTGTCAATTTTAAGCTTCGTACT
>NW_026458262.1:0-1264 GCF_943734635.1 Anopheles cruzii | reverse complement strand
TATACTTAATTTCTATCAGTGATTGGACGATTTTCGAAAACGATATCTTGTATTGTTTAACGATTTCCAATGTTATGTCGGTTTTTTGACGTTTTTGACATGGATCGTCTTAAAGGCTACTACGACCGCATTTAAACTCAGAAACCCCTCTTTGAACCACCTAATTGAAGGCAAAGAATCCTTATACACTTTCAACATTCGTTCATAATTTTCCTTTGCTTCTAAACCTCTCAAAAATAACATTTGAATCACTGCATGACACTTGATTTTTTCCATTGTAAAAAATGCTGTGACATGTAGATACTAAATGGCTTGTAAAAAAAAAAATAAGAGACCGATTGAAATGAAACTTCACATACGTTCATTTAAAGAGTGTACAAATATAACAAAAAAAAATTAGGCTCGTAGCAGCGCTCCTTGTTATCGAGGCTCCGAATATAATGAACAACCTAGTACAAGGCAAGGAAAACGATAGGTCAATTTAAAATTAACTGAAAATTGATTCGCAATGGCATTAAAAGACATAATCGGTGGCATATGGGTTTTACATTTACATTCTCATCGACATGATTACCAGCAGAAGCATGCATGCACCAAGTGCTGGTAATCAGTGCAGTCAAAATCTAACAAAGAGCCGAAGTTATTTCAGAAGGATTGTCTGCGGGAAGGATTGTCGACACATATTTTTCGCACTTTGCCATCGTATTTCGTACCAAAAAAGGAAACACTCTATCGATCTACCTGATTTGGTTGCAATATTTTATGCTCGGATCATTATATTAAAATCACATGAAGCAATGGCGACTCGGACTACACTGGGTCTTTGTTGACCTAACCCTACAGCGCGCAGCACCGATGGCGAAGCCTACCCTTGAACATGGTACAAAGTAAAACAAACAGTGATGGAAATGGAAATTCTGCCACGCCTGAAACGCGTACCTGGCATTCCGGTCTGCCTCGGAGTCCGGAAAATCGGGATAAGCTGACGAGTGGTAAATCTAGCGTGATACGAATGGTGGGATTGATGCAGAGCCCGGTGGAACCGGGATCAGATTCGGAAGTATTATAGATTGGCCCAACCCATCGGTGGGGTAGCAAGGTGTCGTACCTTCTACCTACACGACAGTTCCGCAGCCAAACGTGCGTAGCATTAAAGCCAACTACGTGATGTGATCACCGGAAAATGAATATTGCTCCTTTCGCTTGCCTCCCAGCATAACATCGTGTAGTAAAAGGCGCAAAAAGAGTAGAGAATCACACAATG
>NW_026458261.1:0-1264 GCF_943734635.1 Anopheles cruzii | reverse complement strand
TCATCTACCAGCGTGGCTGACGATCCTTCGTCTAAGAACGCCAATACTTCCATCTGCTGGTTACTCGCATCTAAGGTTACTGGCATTGTGCGAAAGATCACGGAACACTCTTCGCTGGTGCCCATTTTTGCATCCTGTATTTGCACAGTCTCCACTACGCGATGTAGCAACGGATGGTGTAGCCCATCGCACTTGTCTATTGTACATCGGTATTTTGAAAGACATGGTCCAGCTTCGTGCTTGCACAAACACACTTCACACAGGTTAGCCTTTTTCACTATCTTCAGACGCTCTGCCAGATCCTTACGCTTGAACGCGAAGCATAATTTGAGCAAGTGCCCCGGCTTTTCACACGCCCAACACACCTTTGTGTTCACAATTTTCGGGCCTTTGCTCGCCGTTTCACGTTCAGCGACATGTACGTTTACACCGAACTTCCGTCTAGCACCTTTATCATGTTCAATGTTATTCAGTTGCGCACACGGGAAATCAGCAACTTCTGATACCTCTTCCATGATATTGTCCATGAAGCAGGCAAATGCTCGTAGCGATTTATCCACTCGATCTTTCTTAAACCGTACCCAATCCAACTTGTAGGTCGGTGGAAGTTTGTCCACCAACTCTTGGACGAGCATAGGATTGTTCAAGTGTTCACTCAATTGTGCGGCTTGAATGTGGTCACACAGTTGTTTCACTACAATCCCGAACTGCAGAAAGGTTTCGAGCCTCTCTGCCTTTGGTGCCGGTGCGTTCCTAACCTTCACCATCAGTGTTCTCAGCAGCTTCTCCGGCCTTCCGAAGAGATTTCTCAGGTCCCGGATAACGCCTGGTACCGAGTCTGGCAGTAGAAGGCGACCTCTTACTGCCTCCAATGCATCTCCCGCCAGACTGTCTTGGAGCCGCTTCAGGTTCTCCAAGTTTGAGAACCCACACACTTCCGTGGTGGTCTCAAAGCTGCTAAAAAACTGTGGCCAAACTTCTGGCTCTCCACGAAATTTAGGCAGGTTGGCTGAGATCGCTTTTCTGGCCGCTAGCTGGTCTTTGGTGATTCGGCCGATACTATACCCCGGCCCGTCAGCCGCTGATGTAGCAGCCCGGAACTCCTTTCTGGAACTTGCGTCTCGATGTTCTATTGGTGCCAACCGTTCCCTGTGCAGCATTTCATATTCAGCTATTTCTTGTTTTAGCTGTATCTCCTGCTCCATTAGCTCTTCTTCAGCGCTCTTCCGCTGCTCGAACAAGGCTCGCTGCGCGATGAGCTCTT
>NW_026458260.1:0-1265 GCF_943734635.1 Anopheles cruzii | reverse complement strand
TCATTGGTCCGGAGTTTTATTTTCTCCGCGACTCCAGCGTCCCAGATTCTCTTCTTCGGCCCGGAGAGCTGTCAATTTCTGGGAGCCCTTCGGAAGATCATAAATTTCCCTAACGTGGGCCGTGATTGGATTCACTCCTGGGAAATTCGGGTCATGTGCATGTGTGTATCGTTTCAGGCGAGTAAAGTGTTTGGCCTTTCCCGACGACCCCACGAAGATTTCGGGGCATCATTCCGCGTTCCGTGGGCATCTTTTGTGGAACTTTATTCTGGATCCTTTTTCTTCCTTCTCATTTTCTCCACATTACTCGTTTCCTGAAAGTCAAACACGCAGAAAGAAGAAAAAAACCTAAGAAGAAAGTATTTTTGATGGAAATTCGGTCCAGCACTCAGCCAGCCAGCTCCGTTGGCGCTACGGGGCATTTTTACAGAATTATAAATGAGGTTTCCCTTTTTCTTTTGGGCGCTTTTCATTGTGTTATCCTTAGCGAGTTGTGTCCCGCGTGTCGGACCAATTCACCCGAAGCCCAATGAAAACAACGTCGTCAGCCAAGACTGTGTTCTTTCGCTCGAAATGGCGACCCTAGTGGGTCGGTAACGAAATGGAACACCCAAACGCTGGTAGAATAATTAGATGAAGAGTCACTGTGGTGTTTGTGTGTTTCTTGAGCTTTTTTCAGAAGGATCCTTTTCGAAAAAAGTGCTTTAAATGCGATTGCATTGATGCATGCAACAAAAATCGCATTTCTCTTCACAACGCTCAATATCCTTTGTACGGGTTATGGGAAAATAAGGTAATCCAGTTCACCGCCACCAGCGTTATCCGACCCGATCCGCCCTCCTAATCCATCAATCATTTACGATCGTTGACACGATGTCACCGACAGCGCTTATCCCTCGAGCAAAAATGTGCCCTAAAAGGGCCATGCTTTGAAAGGGATAGTGGAGCCCTATTATCCGATACGTGTCCTTCTGGAGGGTTCCGTATCAGACGATGTATATGCTTTTTTATCGGTAAAATGCATTTTGTTGTAAAAAAAAACATTTTCCGATCTTTCCGGTTACTTCCCGGGTGCCCTGCCATTGTAGAACGACCCGTCGGAACTGTCGGAGATCCTGCGTAGTGGCTTATCCGTCCTAGAGACGGTTGGGAAAGCCTTACCGGTTTTACGGTATGGCTGAAAGAAACCCTAAAGATAAAGAACGTAAGACGAGACCCTTGTTGCGAACTGCAACTGGGTTGACAAATCAGACGGTTCTCTAAAC
>NW_026458259.1:0-1265 GCF_943734635.1 Anopheles cruzii | reverse complement strand
GCGAAGCAGCGTTGCTATAAGCGTTGTCGCGTATGTTTTGGCGCGATTGTCTCTGGAGGCGAAGATCGGCCGTCTAGAAGAGTTCCGTCGGAGGGGTGCAAACGTGTGGTGGGAGAAGTCAGCATTATCAGAAGGGATCTGAGTTAGCGAATTTTACAAGGTTAAGAAAATGTTGAAACTGAGGGCATCCTGAGGGAAAAAATTGGTTCACGGAAAAATCACGCCTCATAAAGTATTTTTCTTTAAAACTCGTCTATCTTTGTTCCTTTCTAGCATTTTCGTGGTCTTTCCGCTGGTTTTTATGAACCGATTATTCGACTGCTGGTTATGACCCTTTGCAGGATCTTTCTCGTGTTTACATGATCTTTGTACATATACCAATAATTACTTGTCGCTATCACACAGAAATGGAAGCTGTGCAATAATAAATACTAATTTTCATCTGGAGTTTAGCCGTTCGATGATGCTTGCATGTATTCTTAAAGTAAACGCACGCCGAACGAACGCAGGATCGCAAGCGCTGCGCAGAAGGCGGTGCGAAACCGAGCTGACACAACAAGTGGAGAGCAGCCCGTTCGGAATGCCATTGCGGGCCGTGCACAGCCCCTGGGCCCCGCCGAAAATGGACCCAGAGGTAGTGGACAGTCACATCGCGAGTTGTTCACACAGCACCCACCTGCGGAGTGGCCGGATGTACCGACGAGCCACTGCGACCGATTTCATGCGCAGAGATTCTGTTTGGTTTTGCTTAAAATTAGAGAAGGAATGCGTTTTTGGTTTCTTTCAGCCAAGTTATGTGAATTATTGTCAGAGTTATAGAGAGATTCTGTTATAAAGAGGTATTCATGAAAGTAGAGGTGCGTGTAAAAGAACGTCAAATTCGCTGTCAGTTGTCATTCACTGATACTGGAGCTGAGTAATGTCAAAAATTTTCACTCAATGTCGTATGTACCACAGATTTAATGAAACAGTAAAGAAAAGAAATAAAGGTTTCATTCTTGCTTGGTGTCTGGTGGATATTATCGTGATCGCGTGACATTCGTGCATTATTAGTGAATCCGCGAAAAGTAAATCAAACTGGCTGCAATAATAAGCCACGCAATGCCCGACACAGTCGATGGCCCTGAGGTTCCCAAATCGAAGCGCCCTTCAGGTAGAGTACTCTTACTCAGAACACTTCTCTTGGAAGCGCCTTTGGCGATGAGCCTTCCAAAACTGATTGAGTGTTTCCTTATTTTCCTGTAGATTCGGCCTTCAAGCAGCAG
>NW_026458258.1:0-1267 GCF_943734635.1 Anopheles cruzii | reverse complement strand
CAACATGTACACTAAGAGGCACAATTGAGGAACCTCGCAAAATGCAGGAGTTCCCAGAAGCCGGATGCTCCTAAAATAACATGTTTCGCACATTTTTTAGATGCTTTACACAGAAAAGGAATTCGTCGACGGCGGCTCGGGTCTATATTTTCCGCATGTTATTGGCCCCCTACCTGTTAACCGTCTCATCCCAGTTTGGGTCTAGTCGCGTTGGCCGTATCCTTATCCTTCCCTCTTTCTTTCTTCAACAATGCGGCAGAAATATGTTTGTGGGCAGGACCGGTTTGTCTTCCCTATTCCTATTTTATTTTTGTTGTAATTTCTTCAGTTTTTCCGTCACTTGGGTCTTTAAATCGAGAAAAATAAATTACATTTAATAATAGAGAAGGCCGGCGAGAGGAGGACGAACCGAGGCGATGGAGGTGTCGTCCTTCGCGTGATGAAGTATATTGTAGAGCAGCGCGTCGTTGTTGTTCAAGGGTTTTGGGCAAAACGGGACGATATTCCGCGTATCTGGAGCTCGTATCGTTGCAAAGAAAAAGGTACGCCTCGTGGTCCCAACGCTCCATATCCTTGGGCTGTGAAAACCGCAATCGAATTACACTTATGCTTTTACCAGCATTTCACGAAGAATGTTTCTCCTCTCGGATCTGTGGCACACGCTCAGACACGTCGACCAACATTCGGCCCGTGAATGTCGGTGTATTATAGAATGAGAAATATTTCTTCCTCTCCTTGCTCGAACGAAAGGAAGGCTCCTTTAAAGGAAGCCTGGAAATTATAAAAATAAACAAATTATACCCTCTCTAATGCTGCCATATCTACGATGCGGCACGTTCTTCGGTTTCTTAAAAGTAAGAATGCTAGGTAAGGGCCAAACCGTCTGCGTTCTGAGAGGTTGTTTTATGATATTTTTCCGTCTGGCTCCGGAATCTCGGCTCCTAGAAGCCACGGATTCGAGAACCGCGCCCTTTTCCACCCTTCAATATTTCTGAGGTTTGAACAGTCTTCGCGTGGACCCAAAATGGATATGCCAATTATGGTGTGGTGTTTAGGACGAACCCTCGCTCATATGATGATCGGATTAGAGAGAGAGAGAGGCAGAGAACGAGAGAAAAAAAGAGAGAGAAAGAGAGAGAGAGAGAGAGAGTAAAGAAAAAAACCTGTGGTCGTAGGATGTTCCCTCCCAAGAGACCCTCCGTGTGATTAGGACCAGCGCTGGGCGGGGGCGTGTTGTGGGAAAAGTGCTGTTTAAGTGGAAGTAATA
>NW_026458257.1:0-1267 GCF_943734635.1 Anopheles cruzii | reverse complement strand
ACCGCAGGATCGACAGGAGTCTACACCAAGATCAGTTCTTACATCGAATGGATCGAACGGGAGGTGAACCAAACTCTGACCTATGGAGGTAAGACTTAGTACTAAACAGCATTAGAATCAACTGTCCAAGCTCTTATATTCCGTTACTTTCAGAATGTTCGAAAGGTTTGACGTGCTTACGACCTAGAAATTTAACCACAGTTGATTTTGAAAGGCACACCCCGTTTCAACGGTTTGGATTAATCTGGAACGACACTGTGCCGTCCCTGTACGAATGTGGAGCCACGCTGATCGACTACCAGTATCTCCTAACGTCCGCATCCTGTGTCACAACTAACCGCGGCGATCCATCATATGTCTCTTATGATGGCAAAGAACGAATCGCCGTGCAGGATGTTTATGTTTCCCCGAAATATGTTCAAGGACGTCCAGAAAACGACGTCGCTCTCGTGAAGATTGCAAAGTTCACCAATCCAAAAGTACATCGTCCGTCCTGCCTATGGGACCGCCGTAAAGACGGCGAATGGAAGACGGGCCCTAGGTTTAGGGCGTACGGACCATACGCCCCACTCGAGTTGAACAATACATTTGGAATAGTTAACAAAACCATTTCAATTGACCCAAAGAAACAAACAACTTGTCAAGCTGATGGTAGTGATTTGATGCGCTGCAACCATGAAGTCAACATGGCACCGGGAGTTTGTTCGGTGAGCCGTTCCGGGTTACAAACCGTCTTTAGGACATCGTTTATGTGAACGTTTTATGTTGTTCCAGATGGACTATGGAGCAGCAGTGACCAATGTTAGAAAAATCGAAGAGGATCCCAATTACATCTACGGCGTAGTATCATCGCTCAGTAAGGATTGTGGATCAAACTTGATCACAACGGACATTACGCCACACATCGATTGGATTGAATCTATCATCATTCGGCGACGACACGAAATGCTCACCTTTTCGGACTAGACCGAGACGAAACGACGTATTTATTTGCTGACAGAATGAACAAATAAATAAACAACTCCGTTCATCATTTCCGTATGACAAATCCTCTTGTTAACGGAATGCTCGTCCATTTGAGTCCAACGTTCGTGTTAGTTGTTAACAGTTCACTCAATTTCAGCCGGCGCGGCCTATCAACAAATGGCTCCGTTCATTTGCATAATTAATAGACATTTAATTACAATAATAACAAAATTCATGGTGAATTAAACCCTATATTCGCACCCTCGTAACGCACCCTCGGGGGGTTGGCCGACTCCAGGGG
>NW_026458256.1:0-1268 GCF_943734635.1 Anopheles cruzii | reverse complement strand
AACCGTACCCAATCCAACTTGTAGGTCGGTGGAAGTTTGTCCACCAACTCTTGGACGAGCATAGGATTGTTCAAGTGTTCACTCAATTGTGCGGCTTGAATGTGGTCACACAGTTGTTTCACTACGATCCCGAACTGCAGAAAGGTTTCGAGCCTCTCTGCCTTTGGTGCCGGCGCGTTCCTAACCTTCACCATCAGTGTTCTCAGCAGCTTCTCCGGCCTTCCGAAGAGGTTTCTCAGGTCCCGGATAACGCCTGGTACCGAGTCTGGCAGTAGAAGGCGACCTCTTACTGCCTCCAATGCATCTCCCGCCAGACTGTCTTGGAGCCGCTTCAGGTTCTCCAAGTTTGAGAACCCACACACTTCCGTGGTGGTCTCAAAGCTGCTAAAAAACTGTGGCCAAACTTCTGGCTCACCACGAAATTTAGGCAGGTTGGCTGAGATCGCTTTTCTGGCCGCTAGCTGGTCTTTGGTGATTCGGCCGATACTATACCCCGGCCCGTCAGCCGCTGATGTAGCAGCCCGGAACTCCTTTCTGGAACTTGCGTCTCGATGATCTATTGGTGCCAACCGTTCCCTGTGCAGCATTTCATATTCAGCTATTTCTTGTTTTAGCTGTATCTCCTGCTCCATTAGCTCTTCTTCAGCGCTCTTCCGCTGCTCGAACAAGGCTCGCTGCGCGATGAGCTCTTCTTGAGCCTTTTTCCGTTGTTCGAACAACGTTCGCTCTTTTAGAAGGCTCCTCCGGCGCTCTTCTAGCGCTTCGTCCATTGGATCAGAGCCGCGGGCGCTGTGCATGGATCCGGAGCTGGTGTAGCTTGAGCGGGACAGTAGTGTCTTGACACATTTATCGCAGTGCCAAGCTTTTTCTTTTATTGTGTCATCCACTCCTGCGCATGAGTAGTGAGCCCACTGGTCACACTCATCGCATTGGACGTAATCTCCGTCTGTTGCACTGTTGCAAATGACGCACTTCTCACTATCCATGATTGCAGAAACTTCACAAAACAGAAACAAACTCACTTTAACTTCGTACAGTTCCGTTCACGGCTCACTGCACCCCTACTCTGTACCACGATATCCGTGCAATAACTTGGTCGCCGAGCACAGAATAACCAGACACGATTATTCTATCTCCGTACGCCACTAAAAATGCCACGAATACGTGCAGAACCGGGCAGATAAGCTCCGAACTACAGAACACGACAAATAAAGTTTGATTTTGTTGAGTCGCGATCAACAAATAATACACGTAAAAACAGTTTTGCC
>NW_026458255.1:0-1269 GCF_943734635.1 Anopheles cruzii | reverse complement strand
ACCAGACGGGCCTGGCGGCCCTGCACCTCCAGCGCGTTCAGGATCGGCGGCAGATTGTCGTCGAACTGCACGTCCACGACGGCACCGATGACGGCCACCACCCTGCCCTGAGCGGCGGCGCCCGCGGCCGCTGCCTTGGCCGCATACGAGCGGGCCATCATCTGTTCCGCTCGGACCACAGAGGTCATGAGCGATTTCATCGTCGAGAACATCCCTTTGGCCGGATCTCGGATGAAATGGGACGGGACGAAACGGGGTTACGAACGGTTGTTTTCCAACAAAATATCTGCGAGAAACAGAGAGGCCACGGACACGGTCACGGCATTAGGGGTTGTTTTGGAACAAAAATTGTATTAATTTCAATAACAGGGATTACGTAAAACTCACCTATGACAATTTTGTCGGAAAGTGCAAAATGATTACCGGATGGCCGAATCTCGGACGTCGGTTTGGCTCTCTCTCCTGCTCACGTACACACCGTCAAACATGTGATGTAATGGGCCGTGTTGCCAGTTCTTTGGCGTGTAAATCTGTTGACCACGAAAAGAGAAATTTGTGAAAGTGTAATTGGAAGGAAACCTTCATTACCCTTTAAATCTATTGAATAACATAACCGCCCATTAGAAGGAGCTGGAATTAGATTGTTGCCCGAGAAAATGTTTGAATTGTTGTTCTGATCCGTTGATATTCAGGTTGCAATTAATATTTTGCAATCTGTTATAAACCGGTACCGGTAAACATCGTAAAAATTCGTATTCAGCATTCGGTATTCAGCGTTACTCAGCAGCCGGTATTCAGCATTTGGTGCGGAGAAACCTGGTTTCTCGCAGAGCGAGTAGAACATTTTCAGACCGAATGTCATAAAGAAGGTAAGCAGGCAAGTTTTACATAACCACCATCTTTCGGCCTCCATTTTTGTTAGATAACCGTGAAGTGAAAAGTGAGTTTTTTGGTGTTAATTTCTACCGTTTTTGTGTTCGCAGCCGACTCTTCGATTCAGGAAATAGCGAAAAACAGAACAAAACCAGGCGCAAGGGTGTGACATTCGGAAAGAGAGATGTTTTCCTCGATGAAAACGCTCATGAGCGCGGCGGTCCGGGCCGACCAGATTTTGGCCCGGTCGTACGCGGCCAAGGCGGCAGCCGCCGCCGCCGCAGCGCAGGGTAGGGTGGTGGCCGTCATCGGTGCCGTCGTGGACGTGCAGTTCGACGACAATCTGCCACCGATCCTGAACGCGCTGGAGGTGCAGGGCCGCCAGGCCCGTCTGGT
>NW_026458254.1:0-1269 GCF_943734635.1 Anopheles cruzii | reverse complement strand
ACCAGACGGGCCTGGCGGCCCTGCACCTCCAGCGCGTTCAGGATCGGCGGCAGATTGTCGTCGAACTGCACGTCCACGACGGCACCGATGACGGCCACCACCCTGCCCTGAGCGGCGGCGCCCGCGGCCGCTGCCTTGGCCGCATACGAGCGGGCCATCATCTGTTCCGCTCGGACCACAGAGGTCATGAGCGATTTCATCGTCGAGAACATCCCTTTGGCCGGATCTCGGATGAAATGGGACGGGACGAAACGGGGTTACGAACGGTTGTTTTCCAACAAAATATCTGCGAGAAACAGAGAGGCCACGGACACGGTCACGGCATTAGGGGTTGTTTTGGAACAAAAATTGTATTAATTTCAATAACAGGGATTACGTAAAACTCACCTATGACAATTTTGTCGGAAAGTGCAAAATGATTACCGGATGGCCGAATCTCGGACGTCGGTTTGGCTCTCTCTCCTGCTCACGTACACACCGTCAAACATGTGATGTAATGGGCCGTGTTGCCAGTTCTTTGGCGTGTAAATCTGTTGACCACGAAAAGAGAAATTTGTGAAAGTGTAATTGGAAGGAAACCTTCATTACCCTTTAAATCTATTGAATAACATAACCGCCCATTAGAAGGAGCTGGAATTAGATTGTTGCCCGAGAAAATGTTTGAATTGTTGTTCTGATCCGTTGATATTCAGGTTGCAATTAATATTTTGCAATCTGTTATAAACCGGTACCGGTAAACATCGTAAAAATTCGTATTCAGCATTCGGTATTCAGCGTTACTCAGCAGCCGGTATTCAGCATTTGGTGCGGAGAAACCTGGTTTCTCGCAGAGCGAGTAGAACATTTTCAGACCGAATGTCATAAAGAAGGTAAGCAGGCAAGTTTTACATAACCACCATCTTTCGGCCTCCATTTTTGTTAGATAACCGTGAAGTGAAAAGTGAGTTTTTTGGTGTTAATTTCTACCGTTTTTGTGTTCGCAGCCGACTCTTCGATTCAGGAAATAGCGAAAAACAGAACAAAACCAGGCGCAAGGGTGTGACATTCGGAAAGAGAGATGTTTTCCTCGATGAAAACGCTCATGAGCGCGGCGGTCCGGGCCGACCAGATTTTGGCCCGGTCGTACGCGGCCAAGGCGGCAGCCGCCGCCGCCGCAGCGCAGGGTAGGGTGGTGGCCGTCATCGGTGCCGTCGTGGACGTGCAGTTCGACGACAATCTGCCACCGATCCTGAACGCGCTGGAGGTGCAGGGCCGCCAGGCCCGTCTGGT
>NW_026458253.1:0-1269 GCF_943734635.1 Anopheles cruzii | reverse complement strand
ACCAGACGGGCCTGGCGGCCCTGCACCTCCAGCGCGTTCAGGATCGGTGGCAGATTGTCGTCGAACTGCACGTCCACGACGGCACCGATGACGGCCACCACCCTACCCTGCGCTGCGGCGGCGGCGGCTGCCGCCTTGGCCGCGTACGACCGGGCCAAAATCTGGTCGGCCCGGACCGCCGCGCTCATGAGCGTTTTCATCGAGGAAAACATCTCTCTTTCCGAATGTCACACCCTTGCGCCTGGTTTTGTTCTGTTTTTCGCTATTTCCTGAATCGAAGAGTCGGCTGCGAACACAAAAACGGTAGAAATTAACACCAAAAAACTCACTTTTCACTTCACGGTTATCTAACAAAAATGGAGGCCGAAAGATGGTGGTTATGTAAAACTTGCCTGCTTACCTTCTTTATGACATTCGGTCTGAAAATGTTCTACTCGCTCTGCGAGAAACCAGGTTTCTCCGCACCAAATGCTGAATACCGGCTGCTGAGTAACGCTGAATACCGAATGCTGAATACGAATTTTTACGATGTTTACCGGTACCGGTTTATAACAGATTGCAAAATATTAATTGCAACCTGAATATCAACGGATCAGAACAACAATTCAAACATTTTCTCGGGCAACAATCTAATTCCAGCTCCTTCTAATGGGCGGTTATGTTATTCAATAGATTTAAAGGGTAATGAAGGTTTCCTTCCAATTACACTTTCACAAATTTCTCTTTTCGTGGTCAACAGATTTACACGCCAAAGAACTGGCAACACGGCCCATTACATCACATGTTTGACGGTGTGTACGTGAGCAGGAGAGAGAGCCAAACCGACGTCCGAGATTCGGCCATCCGGTAATCATTTTGCACTTTCCGACAAAATTGTCATAGGTGAGTTTTACGTAATCCCTGTTATTGAAATTAATACAATTTTTGTTCCAAAACAACCCCTAATGCCGTGACCGTGTCCGTGGCCTCTCTGTTTCTCGCAGATATTTTGTTGGAAAACAACCGTTCGTAACCCCGTTTCGTCCCGTCCCATTTCATCCGAGATCCGGCCAAAGGGATGTTCTCGACGATGAAATCGCTCATGACCTCTGTGGTCCGAGCGGAACAGATGATGGCCCGCTCGTATGCGGCCAAGGCAGCGGCCGCGGGCGCCGCCGCTCAGGGCAGGGTGGTGGCCGTCATCGGTGCCGTCGTGGACGTGCAGTTCGACGACAATCTGCCGCCGATCCTGAACGCGCTGGAGGTGCAGGGCCGCCAGGCCCGTCTGGT
>NW_026458252.1:0-1269 GCF_943734635.1 Anopheles cruzii | reverse complement strand
AGCCACAAGTTTCCAGGGAGATCTGATTCCCGGAAGATACCGAAAGGTAGAGTGGTATCTACACAGCTGGTCAATGAAATAGGTAATTGTGTGAAGCTGATACAATTTGAACTGTACTCAAGCCATTACTAAACCAATGATCACCAAACTAATACTGTACTTAGATATACTAGTTTATGTCATTTTTTTGCTATGTTGGTGATACTTATGTCAAAAGTGACAGGTGTGTTACCACTTATTTTGACAGCGGTCTGATTTGGCCTGGTCAATAAAATAGGTAATTCTGCATATAGGGCAAATTTTAATTAATTTACACGGTTTACTCTTTTTTTACTATCAAAAGTCAATATTTTATTTCAAAATTAGTCAGTACCGCGTATATCCACCATTGTTTTGGAGCACTTTATGCATTCTTCTTGGCAGTGAATCAACCAAACCCTGACAAGTTTTTACTGGAATGGAATATCAGTCCTGCCGCAATTTTTGCCTCAATTCATCTTTGTTTGAAAACTATTGTCCAGCTAACTTTTGCTTCAAGGTATTCCACAAGTTTTCATTTGGGTTTAAGTCAGGAGACTGACTTGACCAAGGCAAAAGTGACACAATATTGCCATCAAACCACGATTTCATAACCTATGACGTATGCTTGGGATCGTTTTCTGGTTGAAATATCCATCTCAGTGGCATGGTTTCTACTACGTAAGGTAGCATAAACGTCTTTCATGATTCACTTATACTCGAAAGCATTCATGGTGCTCTTTATTCTGAAATAGGGACCTATACCAGACCATGACAAATATTCCCAAATCATGATACTTCCACCTACATGTTTTAAAACTTTTTTTGTAAACCTGGGATGGAATTATTTGCCAGCAGGTCGTCAAACATTACAGTGAGAGTCCAAACGAAACAAATTTATTTTGGTTTCGTCGCTCCATAAAAGATTATGCCAATTTTTCGTAACCCTCGGTATCTTGCCATGAACCATATTGAGCAGCAAACTGTTACCTCATCTGTAATTTTTTTTAAATCAATAGTGGCACTTTTCTTGCAATTAGCCCTGGTAGATTAGCCTCTTGCAACCGCCTATGGAAAGGTTTTGGGCTAATAATGTTATTTATTATTGAGCAAATCGTTCTAGACGAACCAAAAGTATCCACTTTGGCCAAAAATGATATGCGATGATGTCTCGTTGGCTTGATTTTTCTTGGTCTATCTCGCGTTTCTTTTGTTTTTATCCACAACAAAGCATTTCTCACAAAATTTAGT
>NW_026458251.1:0-1269 GCF_943734635.1 Anopheles cruzii | reverse complement strand
ACCAGACGGGCCTGGCGGCCCTGCACCTCCAGCGCGTTCAGGATCGGTGGCAGATTGTCGTCGAACTGCACGTCCACGACGGCACCGATGACGGCCACCACCCTACCCTGCGCTGCGGCGGCGGCGGCTGCCGCCTTGGCCGCGTACGACCGGGCCAAAATCTGGTCGGCCCGGACCGCCGCGCTCATGAGCGTTTTCATCGAGGAAAACATCTCTCTTTCCGAATGTCACACCCTTGCGCCTGGTTTTGTTCTGTTTTTCGCTATTTCCTGAATCGAAGAGTCGGCTGCGAACACAAAAACGGTAGAAATTAACACCAAAAAACTCACTTTTCACTTCACGGTTATCTAACAAAAATGGAGGCCGAAAGATGGTGGTTATGTAAAACTTGCCTGCTTACCTTCTTTATGACATTCGGTCTGAAAATGTTCTACTCGCTCTGCGAGAAACCAGGTTTCTCCGCACCAAATGCTGAATACCGGCTGCTGAGTAACGCTGAATACCGAATGCTGAATACGAATTTTTACGATGTTTACCGGTACCGGTTTATAACAGATTGCAAAATATTAATTGCAACCTGAATATCAACGGATCAGAACAACAATTCAAACATTTTCTCGGGCAACAATCTAATTCCAGCTCCTTCTAATGGGCGGTTATGTTATTCAATAGATTTAAAGGGTAATGAAGGTTTCCTTCCAATTACACTTTCACAAATTTCTCTTTTCGTGGTCAACAGATTTACACGCCAAAGAACTGGCAACACGGCCCATTACATCACATGTTTGACGGTGTGTACGTGAGCAGGAGAGAGAGCCAAACCGACGTCCGAGATTCGGCCATCCGGTAATCATTTTGCACTTTCCGACAAAATTGTCATAGGTGAGTTTTACGTAATCCCTGTTATTGAAATTAATACAATTTTTGTTCCAAAACAACCCCTAATGCCGTGACCGTGTCCGTGGCCTCTCTGTTTCTCGCAGATATTTTGTTGGAAAACAACCGTTCGTAACCCCGTTTCGTCCCGTCCCATTTCATCCGAGATCCGGCCAAAGGGATGTTCTCGACGATGAAATCGCTCATGACCTCTGTGGTCCGAGCGGAACAGATGATGGCCCGCTCGTATGCGGCCAAGGCAGCGGCCGCGGGCGCCGCCGCTCAGGGCAGGGTGGTGGCCGTCATCGGTGCCGTCGTGGACGTGCAGTTCGACGACAATCTGCCGCCGATCCTGAACGCGCTGGAGGTGCAGGGCCGCCAGGCCCGTCTGGT
>NW_026458250.1:0-1270 GCF_943734635.1 Anopheles cruzii | reverse complement strand
CGGTGTATGGGCGGTTGCCTCCTCGATAGCGATGCTGTCCAGATTCGCCCAGATTCGCCTGTTATGACGTCGTCATTCGTCGTCGTCGTCGTCAAACGTTTTCCACGCATGCATTTTTGTGGGTCTTGAAACAGATGGAAGTTCCAACAATTCGAACTTTAATTCATGCGGTAATGGGATACAGTGCAGTACTAATTGCACGCGAAGGGTCCTTATACACTTACAACATTCGTTCATAAGTTTCCTTCGCTTTAGTTGTTTTTTCCATTCTCATACGACCATATGAAGCGTGTACCAACAAACCCAACCAAACAACGAATAGACTTCTAGCAGCGCCCTGTGTAATCGAGGCTCTACGAACTTATTGAACACCCCAGTATAGTTTCAAAACAGTTTCTACAGTACAATTACGGAGTCAAAATAAGTTGGAGGCAGCCGGTATCGTAAACCCGAAACCGAAAAGAAGGTGCTTCCTTAAACGGTTTGCTGCCATTCCACCGTACCTCCGTCACACCGAAACCGTCTTTCGCTAGTACTGCTAGTAAAAGGGCTGGGTTTTTGTTTTGAGTAAAGTTTGAGCTGGGGTGCCAAACCACATGCCAAACATTTTTAATCCATAAAAAATCGTAAATTTAATGCCTAGCATTGAATGGAATTGTAATGCTAATGGTCACCAATGTCCCAACTCCCAACCCCACTCAGCATATCACCACTAGATCGGAAGCGGGAAGCTGGTTGAGATGTTGGGGAGGAGGGGAGGGGGATTTTCGACGGTGTAGGGTGAATGAGGGAATGAGCACGGGTCATGCACATTCGTCGCTAACGTCGGTTTTCTTCTTTCCAGGTTCTCCAGGTATCGGCGATCCTTTCGGTGTTCCAAGAGTGGAACGGATTAGAGCACCGAGCTAGTACCGGCAAAGCGATGGGGAGGGGCAAGTTCAGCTTTTCCCTTGACGTCTTGTCTTCACCCGGACCGGTGCACCAAGACTGGACAGCATCTGTACAACTGCTCGGCATCATTGTGTTGATGGTGAGTGAAGCAAAATCGCAGCATTCAGCACATTTTTTTAACGACAACATATAGCATTGGGTGAAAACGGAAAAGTCTTCACGTTTTAGAGCCATTAAAATTCTAATAATATGGTGTTGTGGAACTTATAGTTATAGTACAAGCATACAATTGGTAGAATACTTTGTTCAAAACAATAATGGTGGCGAATCGAAAAAAACTCCTTTCAGACGAGCACTCGTTTGGAAAGCAGTTAAAAGG
>NW_026458249.1:0-1271 GCF_943734635.1 Anopheles cruzii | reverse complement strand
GCTAATCAACCCCTCAATGTGGGCGACAACCACACGATCATGACCGGTTGGGGGGTTGTGACACTCCAGCAACACTTTCTTGAAGGAAGTCTTGACTGCGAGACAGCTGAACGCCTGTCTTCGCGCGCGCAAACGGAACTCGAACCTCACGCAACGCGCCCCTGTCTCGGTTTTGAAAATGAGATCTCCCCTTCATCATCGTGGTCGTTGCGTTTCACGGATGGAGATTAGCTCGAATCAAAACACCCAGAGTCCCCAGAGACGGGTCGTTGGAAGGCGGAACTCGACGGCCTGGGTTGGGCTGGGGACTGTGACAAGCAAGCACACACACACGCCAACACGTACGCCGGAGCCGGAACTATGCATTTATCGCCGGAACCTCGGCTGGAGTCGCGCGCGCGTCGGCTGTGGAATGATAAACTTTTCATGCAAAAACTGACGGGGACCGACAACTGGTGATGGTTGACGTGTGAGGGCGCTGGCGTTTTTCACGGTCCCCTTCACGGTGGAGGACAAGTGTGACGGCGACGGAAATGGCTCTCCGGATCGTTTAAAAAGTCCGACCGGCGTGCGTCGCTAATGAGCATCCACGTCCGTCAGCGCGCGAGAGCAGGGCTCTTTGGCCACTAGAAGTGTCTTTTGCTCACTTTATTTGGCCCTTTTCTTCACTCACTTCAGCTTCTCAGGAAGGGGTTTCCAGTGACAAGGCAAGTGACTTCGAGCTTCGAGATTAGGAAACTGTGAACTGAGTGATCAAATCAAACTCAGTGGTGATGCTTTCAAATCCAGCAACCGTTGCACTTTGCACCTAGCAACCATTGAACGCGAACAGAAAGAATGGCTTGGTTCGTGAAAATGGAACAAGAACCTGATTCGTTTCTCTGTTACTGAGTAAACCATAATAAATTCACCTAATTGCACCTTAGGTCACTTACCAAATGCGGGATTAATATACAATTATTATTATACAATACTGATGAGAATCTGACGGACCGGTTAGATGACCCTACGCTTAAATGGAAACTGTTACTTGTCAGTATTGTGGCTACTATGATGTCGAGTTGACGACATAAATTGCATGTCGACTTACACAAGGTTCATACAAATTTTGCTTTGGTTGAGCTTAAAGCCCCGTTTACACGTAGCGATATATCGCTGCAATGCCTTGTATGAAACCAATTGCAACGATATATCGCTACGTGTAGACAGCCAAAAAGGAACAAATTGCTTGTATACGACCAGATTGGCAGATCAAAAAAATTGAATGCGCC
>NW_026458248.1:0-1271 GCF_943734635.1 Anopheles cruzii | reverse complement strand
AGATAGTTTTGCATGAAAGAATAAAGAAAGTTGGTTTCTTAATTTTAATTTACAATTGTGAAAGCCGCTCCATTGTTATGTCTAGTTATCGTTGCAGTTCTAAAGTAATAGATATCATACTATAACTGTAAGGCAATATCTATTGAAATATAACACGGACTCTATTGACGATTGAAGACTGATTGAAGACTATTTTTCTATCAGCCCAACGATTCGGCGTTATATCGATCATGGAAGCTATACACTGCGCAACAACTACTATCTGTTTAGGTCGCCCTAATGCAGTCGCATTCCCACGATGAAATTCGACGTGTACTTACTTTCTTATTGGGTTCTATCTATCTGTGGCAGTAGCTCGTATGTATGACTCGCAGCACCTCGACATTTAGAATGTAACGACCAAAAAGCGAGTAATGAATCTGAAGTAAGAATGCACTTCCATCTTGCACGCACAGCATTAGAATATTAAGAAAAACAACCCACCTTGCACTAAGAAATATGCCGAAGAGTTGATTAGCATGTGATGAAATGCTTTTCGCACACATAAGTTAAGCATTTACGGTATCAATAAATAGAACTAGTAGCAAAACAAAATCTCAAAACAACAACAAGAAAGTATCAACGAACTTTGAAGTGATAACATGCTTCCTGTTTTGAGGTTCAGCAGTTCACCCGGATCCGTGAAATTAATTACTTCGCCCGCTTGTCTCGGAAAATGGACATTCATTTCAAATTTTATGCCGAAAACAACTATGTGAATGTCCGGAAGGTCAGAATGGCCTCCGCACAGAGTCGATCCAAATGGCCAACTTAGTTTAATGTCTTGAATAAATTATTTGTTGCACCATGCAACGAAAACTATGGCTGTTTAGATATTTCCCTCGAACATCTTATATTAAATATAACCGAAAATACTAAGAAATATTTCATACCCTCTACTACTAAATTATTGTTGTACAAAATACTACATACCGAAATTACAAACGGCCAAAAAAGTGAGAAAATTGTTGTTTAATACCCGAACTGGAGGCCAGTGACGACATAATAATTATACCAATATATTTTTATACGCTACACTGACGCTTGATAAATTTTCTCCAACCGATTGCGTTCGATCGTTGAAGACAGAGACGCTGATAATGAATTCGATTGGGGGTTTGTGTCTTCCATCCTACGATATAAAAACACACCAATCCAAGCGGTTTATCATTCCGTTGTGAACTACCAAACGTACAGTACATCCAAGTGGTAGGCAGACATGAAGGTAAGTC
>NW_026458247.1:0-1271 GCF_943734635.1 Anopheles cruzii | reverse complement strand
GCTAATCAACCCCTCAATGTGGGCGACAACCACACGATCATGACCGGTTGGGGGGTTGTGACACTCCAGCAACACTTTCTTGAAGGAAGTCTTGACTGCGAGACAGCTGAACGCCTGTCTTCGCGCGCGCAAACGGAACTCGAACCTCACGCAACGCGCCCCTGTCTCGGTTTTGAAAATGAGATCTCCCCTTCATCATCGTGGTCGTTGCGTTTCACGGATGGAGATTAGCTCGAATCAAAACACCCAGAGTCCCCAGAGACGGGTCGTTGGAAGGCGGAACTCGACGGCCTGGGTTGGGCTGGGGACTGTGACAAGCAAGCACACACACACGCCAACACGTACGCCGGAGCCGGAACTATGCATTTATCGCCGGAACCTCGGCTGGAGTCGCGCGCGCGTCGGCTGTGGAATGATAAACTTTTCATGCAAAAACTGACGGGGACCGACAACTGGTGATGGTTGACGTGTGAGGGCGCTGGCGTTTTTCACGGTCCCCTTCACGGTGGAGGACAAGTGTGACGGCGACGGAAATGGCTCTCCGGATCGTTTAAAAAGTCCGACCGGCGTGCGTCGCTAATGAGCATCCACGTCCGTCAGCGCGCGAGAGCAGGGCTCTTTGGCCACTAGAAGTGTCTTTTGCTCACTTTATTTGGCCCTTTTCTTCACTCACTTCAGCTTCTCAGGAAGGGGTTTCCAGTGACAAGGCAAGTGACTTCGAGCTTCGAGATTAGGAAACTGTGAACTGAGTGATCAAATCAAACTCAGTGGTGATGCTTTCAAATCCAGCAACCGTTGCACTTTGCACCTAGCAACCATTGAACGCGAACAGAAAGAATGGCTTGGTTCGTGAAAATGGAACAAGAACCTGATTCGTTTCTCTGTTACTGAGTAAACCATAATAAATTCACCTAATTGCACCTTAGGTCACTTACCAAATGCGGGATTAATATACAATTATTATTATACAATACTGATGAGAATCTGACGGACCGGTTAGATGACCCTACGCTTAAATGGAAACTGTTACTTGTCAGTATTGTGGCTACTATGATGTCGAGTTGACGACATAAATTGCATGTCGACTTACACAAGGTTCATACAAATTTTGCTTTGGTTGAGCTTAAAGCCCCGTTTACACGTAGCGATATATCGCTGCAATGCCTTGTATGAAACCAATTGCAACGATATATCGCTACGTGTAGACAGCCAAAAAGGAACAAATTGCTTGTATACGACCAGATTGGCAGATCAAAAAAATTGAATGCGCC
>NW_026458246.1:0-1271 GCF_943734635.1 Anopheles cruzii | reverse complement strand
AGATAGTTTTGCATGAAAGAATAAAGAAAGTTGGTTTCTTAATTTTAATTTACAATTGTGAAAGCCGCTCCATTGTTATGTCTAGTTATCGTTGCAGTTCTAAAGTAATAGATATCATACTATAACTGTAAGGCAATATCTATTGAAATATAACACGGACTCTATTGACGATTGAAGACTGATTGAAGACTATTTTTCTATCAGCCCAACGATTCGGCGTTATATCGATCATGGAAGCTATACACTGCGCAACAACTACTATCTGTTTAGGTCGCCCTAATGCAGTCGCATTCCCACGATGAAATTCGACGTGTACTTACTTTCTTATTGGGTTCTATCTATCTGTGGCAGTAGCTCGTATGTATGACTCGCAGCACCTCGACATTTAGAATGTAACGACCAAAAAGCGAGTAATGAATCTGAAGTAAGAATGCACTTCCATCTTGCACGCACAGCATTAGAATATTAAGAAAAACAACCCACCTTGCACTAAGAAATATGCCGAAGAGTTGATTAGCATGTGATGAAATGCTTTTCGCACACATAAGTTAAGCATTTACGGTATCAATAAATAGAACTAGTAGCAAAACAAAATCTCAAAACAACAACAAGAAAGTATCAACGAACTTTGAAGTGATAACATGCTTCCTGTTTTGAGGTTCAGCAGTTCACCCGGATCCGTGAAATTAATTACTTCGCCCGCTTGTCTCGGAAAATGGACATTCATTTCAAATTTTATGCCGAAAACAACTATGTGAATGTCCGGAAGGTCAGAATGGCCTCCGCACAGAGTCGATCCAAATGGCCAACTTAGTTTAATGTCTTGAATAAATTATTTGTTGCACCATGCAACGAAAACTATGGCTGTTTAGATATTTCCCTCGAACATCTTATATTAAATATAACCGAAAATACTAAGAAATATTTCATACCCTCTACTACTAAATTATTGTTGTACAAAATACTACATACCGAAATTACAAACGGCCAAAAAAGTGAGAAAATTGTTGTTTAATACCCGAACTGGAGGCCAGTGACGACATAATAATTATACCAATATATTTTTATACGCTACACTGACGCTTGATAAATTTTCTCCAACCGATTGCGTTCGATCGTTGAAGACAGAGACGCTGATAATGAATTCGATTGGGGGTTTGTGTCTTCCATCCTACGATATAAAAACACACCAATCCAAGCGGTTTATCATTCCGTTGTGAACTACCAAACGTACAGTACATCCAAGTGGTAGGCAGACATGAAGGTAAGTC
>NW_026458245.1:0-1272 GCF_943734635.1 Anopheles cruzii | reverse complement strand
AACCCACTTGCAAATCCCTGTCCTCGTTTGCTGTACTACTAAAGGCCGATGACTAGATCGGTTACCACACTATTGCACGGCTGACACTTTTCATTGCACTCCCATTTGCGCTGGGTTGTAATTTTTAAATAAATCTAATACACGATCAGACTTTTCATCTCTTTTATGGCACAACACAACACATACATACACTGGTACTGGATCTGGGAAAGTAAGCATCCCGATATCCTCACTTTCTCACGGGCCATTCGGTGGAGGCGCCTTATGGTTGCTGCACGACAGGGGGCGAAGAGTCCTCATGGAAAACGCAATGCCTCCAAAATGTTCAACAATGCCCAACGCACACACGGTCTACTCCGCTGGAGTGAAACACATCTATATTTACCATTCACGGTGAGGAATCTTGACTTTCGTTCACTGGCGAGTATAGCACGGTGGCGGGTTCTCCGCCGCACATGAATGAATGGCCATTACACTACCTAGCTTCTTGCGAAAAACATCCGGACAGCTACAAAGTTGAAGAAGAGTTTCATTTTCTGCTGTTACTTCGGAACGACTCGAGATTACTTGGATCCGCGCGCATAAGCATAACTTTATGAATGTGTGAACCCACGAACGAAACACACACACGCACTGCTGTGGCGACGGTTCTAAAAATAAATGCTAACTCGTCGTAACTCGTACTCTCTATTTACCTCCTTGCCGGGATTCCTTTGAGATCGAACGGTGTGCCCAATGCACAATGCGGGAGTACGACGCGCCACACGACGCGCGGAGGCAAACGAGGCTCAATCGACGGGTTACGAGGAGGAGTTTCGATAGCTCCGTGAGACATTTTCGGTTCGTCTAACACATCTAATCGCTATGCCATTTTCACACATTTTCCCACTGCTACCTGTTTGGTCCAAGCTTCTCCAGTGCTTCTTCTCGAATGGCAGAAAAGTGAGTGCCGAAAAAGAAAATTTTTACTGCTTTGGCGAAGGTATTGTTTTTACTCGACAGGTTTTTCTCGTTGACGGCACTCTCTCCCGCACTGACACTCACTCCTTATAAACTGTATCTCAACACTTGCTATGACTAAGAAAAGACAACTCCAAACTGAAAGACCAACTCAAAAGACAAACACCAAGAAATGACAACCCGAACTAAATTGTTTGTCCATTCAAACTTTGTGAGTGAAAATAGCCCATTTACTTTCGTCAATCAAAAATCGTTTAGAAACGTTATTAACGATTAAACATTAATAGAATTAGCTAACTGGATCAAGACAAT
>NW_026458244.1:0-1272 GCF_943734635.1 Anopheles cruzii | reverse complement strand
CACCGAGGAAGGCAAGGCCAAGAAGCAAGTGATCAAGAAACGCGTCATCAAGAAGAAGGCTGGCAAGAAGGAGCAGGTCACTGAGATCGTTACAGTTCAAGAAGACGATCAGGTACCTCGAACAACGGTTACTGTCACGGAGAAGGAGCTTCCGTTTGAAGAAGTCACCGAGTTCATGCCAGCTCTCTTGCAACCTCAAGAAGCGATCGTCCAGGAAATGCCTGAAGAGGTGAAAGTAACTGAAGTAATCACCGAGGAAGGCAAGGCCAAGAAGCAAGTGATCAAGAAACGCGTCATCAAGAAGAAGGCTGGCAAGAAGGAGCAGGTCACTGAGATCGTTACAGTTCAAGAAGACGATCAGGTACCTCAAACAACGGTTACTGTCACGGAGAAGGAGCTTCCGTTTGTAGAAGTCACCGACTTCATGCCAGCTCTCTTGCAACCTCAAGAAGCGATCGTCCAGGAAATGCCTGAGGACGTGAAAGTGACTGAAGTGATTACCGAGGAAGGCAAGGCCAAGAAGCAAGTGGTCAAAAAACGTGTCATCAAGAAGAAGGCTGGGCAGAAAGAGCAGGTCACCGAGATAGTCACAGTTCAAGAAGACGATCAGGTACCTCAAACGACGGTTACTGTCACGGAGAAGGAGCTTCCGTTTGAAGAAGTCACCGAGTTCATGCCAGCTCTCTTGCAACCTCAAGAAGCGATCGTCCAGGAAATGCCTGAAGAGGTGAAAGTAACTGAAGTGATCACCGAGGAAGGCAAGGCCAAGAAACAAGTGGTCAAGAAACGCGTCATCAAGAAGAAGGCTGGCAAGAAGGAGCAGGTCACCGAGATAGTCACAGTTGAAGAAGACGATCAGGTACCTCAAACGACGGTTACTGTCACAGAGAAGGAGCTTCCGTTTGAAGAAGTCACCGAGTTCATGCCAGCTCTCATGCAACCTCAAGAAGCGATGGTCCAGGAAATGCCTGAGGAGGTTAAAGTAACTGAAGTGATCACCGAGGAGGGCAAGGCCAAGAAGCAAGTGGTCAAAAAACGCGTCATCAAGAAGAAGGCTGGACAGAAAGAGCAGGTCACCGAGATAGTCACAGTACAAGAAGACGATCAGGTACCTCAAACAACGGTTACTGTTACGGAGAAGGAGCTTCCGTTTGAAGAAGTCACCGAGTTCATGCCAGTTCTCATGCAACCTCAAGAAGCGATCGTCCAGGAAATGCCTGAAGAGGTTAAAGTAACTGAAGTGATCACCGAGGAAGGCAAGGCCAAGAAGCA
>NW_026458243.1:0-1273 GCF_943734635.1 Anopheles cruzii | reverse complement strand
TACTGTATAAATTAACGTTTTCAATTTCTTCCTTCGTTCCGGGGCCGGCGTTATTTACTTAATCACGCGCGTCCTCCTCACGGTCTGCCAGCGCTGCTCGTGAACCGTACAACTACACGAATCGTGCGTGTTTGCGACTGGGCGATATTTTAAAATGCTCTTTGCGAGAAGTTTGCGATACAGTGGGGATGCTTTATCTATGGTTGATTCTGTAACGAAAACCCGCAAGCTTTATTTTGCTAGATTAATTTTTGTCTTCAGGTGGAATCTACCAAGAGATCTGCGTTTTATAGCTAACCACTTGAAGTTGTGCATGTTCATTTAGTATGAACAGTTCGAAACAATTGTTAAATTCAGACGCCGACAATCTTTGTTGATGAATTTTAAACAATTTAATAATGCCAGATTTGATTGATAAAAACTTTGAAAACGACATTTTCGTGTTACAAAATTTAGCATATTTTATGATGTTTTTGAAATATTCTTTGTTTTAAACAATGAGAACAGGTCGTATAAGTAGCATTTTCAACGGTTTTAAGTAATTTCAAATGTGTCCGTTGTTCCATCACTTTAACCTCATTATATCCGAACCCGGCGCTTACTTTAAGCCTCGTTCGTGACCGCCACTAGCAAAGTACATGGATACAGAAATAAAAACTTTATTGCTGAAAAGTCCTTCCGGGAAGAAACATGGAGAGCGGCGTGTACATCAATGACGTAGAACGTGGCCGTCAACCTTTATCGTGATTGCTCACGCCGACTACATATATCGCGTGATGATGATGGTATTTAATTAAAACGTGATCCAATATCCGATACGTGACAAAACACTGCTGATCGTTAATCGATTTCCAGCACGCACACAATTCACGGATCATTTGGTGGCTGGCGAAGCAAGACCATATTCAGGACCATTGGGGTGCGCCGCGTAGTTTCTTGAGCTCTGAGACACGACACTGCATTCTGAGCTGTAAGTCAGGCTACAAAGTAATGGGACAGGTAAAAATCTAAGTCTCCGCTTGTGGTATCTTTCTTTCGGGCACGAATTCCCTTTGCGGGACCGACAGAAACGTTAAAGCACTTCCAGACGCCAGTCTTCAATGGAGTAAAAGAAGCAGAGGTGCTGGCATTGGAGCGTAGCACCCTACGATGGACAATAAATACAAAGTCTCAAACATGGCACATAAAACACGCACACACACATACAGAAATATACAAAGTTGCACAGAGACTAGGAGCTGCCTAAAGGTGGTGGTACGTACCTTTTTCAAGT
>NW_026458242.1:0-1274 GCF_943734635.1 Anopheles cruzii | reverse complement strand
CCTGCTGGCCCGTAGGATGATTCTAATAAATAACAAATAACAAATAACAAAACCATTTTGTATTCCCGCAAGTCGGTTAATCTTGTAGGCAACGAATAGGGTCAATAGGTAGACATTTAAATTTTGTTTTGATACAGGATCAATCTTGACCGCAAGAGACTCACAAAAGTTCGTGAATTTTCTAGAAATACCTAATTTACGTCTGTGGCCGACAGTACACACCAAAAAACATCAGGTCATCAGGTTAGAAGTAATTAACTAATTCTTTATACTTGATACCTTGAAACTTACATGGTGTTCCAATTGAACAAAAAAATCGTGTCCCAACATCCTGGGCTTTGTTTACATTATTCGACGTTATCGTAATCATGTTGTGTCATCACTTTTCAGAGACTTTGTATCAAGCTTTGTATTAATCTCCCCTATTCTGTTTTTTCTCAGATTAAAAAAATCATTTTCCGGAGACATACATAATCAAACATTGCCATATTGGTTAAGAAAAGGATTGCTTGGTTTAGCAGATTACACGAATAATGTTTAAAACAGTCTTTGATTTTATTTTCATAACTGTTTTACCGCGTAATTAGCTTTAAGATGGCATCGTTTCATTGACTAATGGTAGCTTTCAAGTTAAAATCGTTGACTGAAAACGACGCCGGATATTGGGTACGCCTCGTTACTTTTCTCCAAGTAACTGGTATCCGTTCCCTGTTCACCGCTACTCGTTGAGTGCGTCATTTCATCGGATTTTACGTGCCGCTTGAATAGCTGTTTCTGCAAGGCAATGAATGGAGATTCCAGCACTAAACACAGCATCCAGGCGATCAGGTACGACAGAAAGAAGGATGCTGCCCAAATATTTCCCTAGAATTAGATTAAATGTATAATTTGAATTATCAGTACGCCCGAAGAGAGCTCGCGAAGAACCAAAAGCTGCCTACAATGTCGATCATCTGGTAGCGGTAGAAACTCCGGGTGCTAAACAGTGACATCTTGATAAGGCACAAATGGCACAAATAGGCACTGTACGTGAGTCTTCCGATGATGGTGAAGAACGGTATGTTGGAGAATCTGGACACCAATTTTACGAACCCAAACGATAAACCTACGCCTGTGAAGAAGATAACCACTCCGTACATCAAGCGTATTGCTGGGAACAGCAACGCCACCCAGAGAGAGGGCATAGAGAAGTTGTAGTGATAGAAGAAGTAACCAGCGGCAAACATCCCCGGAATGACCACCAGGCTGACGAGCCAGATACCTTTGACGAGCTG
>NW_026458241.1:0-1274 GCF_943734635.1 Anopheles cruzii | reverse complement strand
ACTCGTCAGTCCAGTTTTGTCACTCGACTGGATGCGTACGCATCGTCACCGGGTCGTCGTCGTCGTCGTTGTGTTCTGATTGTGCGCCGGGTGTGCTGCTGGGTGTTCCGAGTTCGAGTCTCTGCAGTGAGTGAACCGCACGTATCCTGCGCGTGGCGATGTTGCCGGTGGTTGGAAAACTTGAACCCAACTCCCGTCTTTAAGGGTCAGATGCTTCGACCGATCGTGAGGAAGAAGAGAAGCGACTTTAAATAACCGGCCCCGACCAGCCACCGACCGGTTCAAGGTGCGTCGGCCGTGCAATTTGGCGCGCTCGTCGGTCGTTCGGCAGGTTATTTTCGGTCCAACGGTCCGGCGCTTGCTTGTTCCGGTTCGTTCTACGCTCTCCGCGTGTGATTGTGCGTACCAATCGTTGGTTTTCGTTTTTGTTCCACGATCCACGCAGCGCAACGAAAGAATTTTCCGTCTCGGAAAACGTGGACGTGGGCGATGCACGTTGTCGTCATCTCCCCACTCTGGTCTCTGGTCAGATGATCGCGCGATGGTGGTGACGATGGTCTGCGGTCTGCGTCAGTTAACGATGACGGCTTGCCAGGCACTTGGCCACGCGGGCGAACTTCCGTAGTTTTTCTTTTTTGAAAACAAAAATGGAATATCGATGTTTACGGTCCGGCGACTAAAAATAGTAATGGTGAAAAACCGGGCCAGCACCGATCAGGAAGTGGTACCGATGGCGGTCTACACCGGTGAACCGGTGAAATACTACTTCCAGACGTTCGCATTAGGATACGGTTCTATACATCACGCGGCACGATCGGATCGAATAGAGACGTCCGAGACCTCCAACTGTAACCCTAACTCACGAATCAATCAGGTCGAAGCGAACAAGTCAATAAATAACACGTTACATCGTTCTGTGTGGCTTCTAGATTGACGAAATCGATCGATAAGTGAAGAATACGATTGCCGTGATATTAATAGGCCGCTAGTGTTTGTTGTTGACAAGTCCCCCACCCGGTTTAGAAGATGCTGTCTTTACGAAATCGGGTCCCCGGCGGGACCGATCAGTGTCCCAAATCAATGAACTCAATTTCGTCTAATTAACGGCTCTATATGTCCAATTTGTGTTGGTCCATAAAATAAATTAGCGCCTAAAGATCCGCGCCCGATCGGGCGATGGTTTCTTTCCTGGCTGGCTGCGTGTCCAGATGGATACCACCACATAGTCGGGTTGGGCCGGCGACACTTTAAAGTGGGATTTTAATCGAATGAAT
>NW_026458240.1:0-1274 GCF_943734635.1 Anopheles cruzii | reverse complement strand
GTCGATTCGATTAAAAATGTGTTTCGTGCGACAAAAATGGATTCCATTCCAATGGATTCGATTTGACGGTGGCCGGAATTGGACGGAATCGCCGCCGTTTGCGGAAAAACAATTATGTTTGACACATACGAAGCGGATCAAAATTGAAAACGAAAGTGGAACGCCTCTGTCGTTGCGCGAGCAGAGACAAGAGTTCCGGCGACCATGCAAGCTTTCATCTGATTGGACTGGACATGAACAAATCAATATCTACCGTTGTGCCGGAACAATACGGATTTTTAATTCCCTCATCCAGGATTAAGTTGTCAATCTTCTGAGCCGGACCGGTTCAAGATAGACTGTGGAGTGTAAGGCAAACAGGGAGAAAAGAGCTTTCTAGGCTCCCGGAGCTGACAAACAAACTAACATCGGAAACCATCATCAGCAGCTTTTGGAACCTGTAGTCCGGTACTCAGGGGTACACTTTCTGAGCAGTTAGTGTCTCACACGATGTCTGCGTCGGGTGTGAAATGTCGAGAAAAAATGACAATCCATCAAGGCACCAAGTGCCTCCCCGAAGTGTGATCATGTTTGCGAATGAACTTTCGGTGTAATTTACGAAGTTGTTTTTTCAATGCTTTCCCCAAAACGTTTTCGAGGTGTTCCAATGGCTAGGAAGACGAGACGTGAAACCCAAAGATCTATCGGCCAGGATCCGTCATTTACAGAAGTGATAAAATATATACACTTCCATAAAAGCTAGGTTTGGAAACAGACAAATGTTAGGAAAATCTTTGTTTGTTTTTGCAAAATACACACAATTTCTTATCACCTCGTTTCTTTCTGCGTGTTTCAAGTATCGTTACCCAATTCAACCGTATGATTTATTATTACCTGTTCCTCAAATTGAACAAAAGGTTTTGAACAAAAAAGTACGATGCAAAATGCATGGCCGCCACTGTGACCTTATTTACATTTGAATTTACTGTGGTGGTAGCTCGAAAAATGCTGCTTTAGTCTAAAAACAGTGGGGTCGATTTGAGACAGCAACAGCGAATTGCCAAACGCAATTCAGCTGAAAGTCGGCTTCAACCACTTTCAACAGCACGATTCCGTTTGACCGGTAATGGTGCTACGAGATATGCTTAGATGCTATTATTTTCAGCGAATTTCGTTTTCGTTCTTTGACCAACCGTTAACGACATTCCACCATACGGGTCCGCGCCTTAACACATCGCTCAATAAGTCCGTAGGATAGCTTATAAAACAACAATATTTTGATATAATTTGTATTT
>NW_026458239.1:0-1274 GCF_943734635.1 Anopheles cruzii | reverse complement strand
GGGGGGAAATGGCCGAAAGGCGGCTTGGGGGAACACTTGTTGTGTCGTTGAATAGAGGGGCGACGATGGTGAAATAGGTTCCCAGCGCGACATTCCCCTTTTTCGGTCATCCAGAGAACAGAATTGGCGCAGCTGCGCTGCTGTCTGCATCGCAGCACACCATTCTAGGCGAGCAATTTTAGAACTCGGCGCACATCTGGGCAGTGGGTACTTGTGTGTGTGCTTTTACTGTTGATGATTGTTGACTGATGATGGGGCTACTGGGCGATCACCAACCAATCTTTTGCCGAGTATCTCCTAGCCCAGTCACCGGGGAGCAATAGCAGATGTCCCCAGCCAGCAGTAGTACCGCCGCCGTCCATCCGACCGGAAGCAGCGCTGCTGTTCCGCCACGTGGGACCCCCTTCTTTGCGTGTGACGGTTCCAGCACAGCGCAGCGCGCACCCCCGGCAATAAACGCTCTGGCAGTGTGGTTAGCTGGTTGTGTAGCTTTGCCTTTCATATTGCGTTGCGCTTATGAAAAATTCACAGCCACTATCCGCCCTGCCGTGGCGATAAATGCCAATCAGTCCTGCGTGCGCGCTCATCCACCGAAACGGTTCCAGAAGGCAGCAGCACGTGTAGTGTAACAGCGACGCCTGAAAGTGCGTGCTCCGAACGCGAATCGCGATCTAGGCGCGCGCCAACCGGTGGGGTGTAGCTTTTCTCTCAGTCACAAAAGTGATCGTTTTTATCGTCTCTCGCGATCGGTGTTCTGCCAAAAGTAGAAGTTCAAAGAAAAGAGTTGCGTTCTGGTGGAACACTCTTGTCAAATGTCTTTTCTCTACGTCTTTATTGCATTTTTATAACACGCTTCTCTCATTCTAGGCCCATCCCAGGAGCAGAGTTTCGTTTGAATTGTTTTCGTCGTCGTTTGATGATTCCCAACTCTAGAGCTCCCTATTGCGCCGTAGATCTGAGCTCCTTGATGCGCCTTTCGGATGTACGCTATTGATTCTCAATCGTTTATGTGTCTTGTGATACGATATAGAGGTGAAAAACGATATACAAAATATAACAGTAATTAACGAACAAAAAAACTCATAAAATACACGAATTGCTAATTTAAGAAAAATCCGAAACAGGCCCGCGTTCGGCTGGTTGTGATGCTGCAGGCTAAGTATTTACATTGCGATGCTTCGATGGCATTTCTGTTGGTTGGTAGGTTGGATAGGAAAAATCTAGAACCACGTTCTCTGGCCTCTGGCCACGAGAATGACGCGAATACTTTCGTT
>NW_026458238.1:0-1275 GCF_943734635.1 Anopheles cruzii | reverse complement strand
ATCCCTGCGTTGGTGATAAGCTGGCCATATAGTTTGATTGCACACGTAGGAAGTAATTCGCGTAATCTATTGACAGTAGACTCAGGACGACACCCGTAGTCCCAGTTGATCAAGTTTAATTGGTCGAGTTGAGGGAAAATTTCCGGCAACCGAAGAAGGTCACCTTCAACGTACTATAAAAGTCAGAGAAAAAGAATCATAATTTAATACGCAATTCATAATGATCGCATCATGCGTCAGATGCGTTGTTCACTTACTTTGTAATAAGGCAGTGTAAGGTAACGAACTTTGTTTTTAGGGATGATGCAGAAAGAGAATTTGTTAGTATCAATTAACATCAATTCTAAATAACAAAGATGCAGTAACCGGTCGATTCCGGAAAGACCCTCGAACGATACCTGAGAAAGAAAATCAAACAGACATTACATGACACTGGCATGGCAATCGTTTAGTCTTCTTACCTTTTCTGAATATGTCAGCTGCAAACGAGTAAGTTTGGTGAACTTGTCGCAAATGAAATGAACGGCACTTGCAGGAATCACATCAGACCCTAATTCCAAACACCTTAATTGTGGCGCAATTTCGAAAACATCCTCGAGGAAACCGAGCGGTTCTTCATGACCAAACACTGTTCCATCAATACACAAAGATTGGAGCGAAGTAAGCGCTTCACATCCGCGAAAAATGTATGGGTTCCAAGTTTCCAGTCTTAGATGCTGCAAGAAAAACCAAATTGAATATTATTACGTTCGAAGAGAGGATCATACATTGCATGCTTACCTTTAGTTCGGTCAGTTGCGCCAGAGATTCAAACGATCCTGGTTCACCGTTATCTTCATAAAAAGTACCTATGATTTCTAACGACGTTAACTTTTTACTGTGGTTCGTGATGTCCTTAACTAAGGTTTCAGATATGTGAATGCCATAGAGGCTAAGACGCCGCAAAGAACCGTTTCTTCGAAAAAACTCGTGGCGCGTAAAAAAAGAGTTTCGTGCTTCCAACCGATCCCTACCAAAGAACGTTATTGACAACTCCTCTAGAAGAGGAAATGTCATTTCGCAAAAGCGGTACAATAAATTTTCTCCACGGAAAGTAGCATAAACTTGCTTTAACTGGCCACTTAAAAGTCCCCACTGCTCCAACTGGTCCTCTGAATCACAAAACATTTTCAGACCTTGCAAAGAAGGGGCGATCGTATGCCAGGGGAGAGCACTTTCCGGAAGATCATAGCCGACTTCCAAGCGTTCTAACTTTCTCATAAGTGGGAGCGGTTC
>NW_026458237.1:0-1275 GCF_943734635.1 Anopheles cruzii | reverse complement strand
GATTCCCAGATCCCGAACACAGCTAGTGCGCTCAATTAATGCCCCGCAATTATCTAACAAAATCATAATCAACCCGTATTTGAAATCTTCGATTAATTTGGGCCTATGTTTAAGAGCTGACAATCAACACCGTCATTGGACGCTTCTGGTAGAATTGTCAGCCGACTGTGATTTTATTGACAGTCAGAAGTTCAGAAGTCAGGAGACAGTCAAGTAGAAGCAAACCATTCTTCGAGTCGTTTTGCCACATTGTCGTAGGATTTGGTAGTCGGAAGTATCGAAGTCTCATGAGTAAGTGGCATATGAAAAGAATTTCCCAACCAAATCTCTGACCAGTTTCTCCATTGTGTGATGGGATGTTTTCATGCAATAAAATCACAGCGTGTGTTGTATTCTGTAGTGTTGTGGCACTTTTCCATAAAAAAAATCCTTTTACAAAGTCAGTTTCCGTTGGTAGCGATGTGTACTCACCGGAAGGTTTGAGCAACTCATAGTCGATCAAACGCTACAGATCTCACCTCAGGGCACTGTTTTCCGTTCACTGTGATTTGACCGGGCAAACGGTTTCGATGCTTCACATAAACTTACCTTTTTCCCAATAACTTTCACAGCCACAAAATTCAGGTCCGGTCATTGATATTTTCCGCCATTCGTGTCATAGAACACCCGTGCGCTATTAATCTCGACGCAGTGTATCCAAATTCATCCAAATGGTGCAGCTAGAGCATCGCACAACAGCAATCCATCCACGAACCCTTCGAAGCACGAACCCAACGGAGTTCTCGTACTCCCCGAAATGGTCATATATATTTCAATAAGTATCCCTTTCGGTCGAGGGCTCCCGACCACGCAAACCTCCGGCACTTTGGGCCCGAAAGTGCGTTCCCGACCACCGGCACTCCGTTCCGGTACCGGGCCCCATTCGCGTTCATTGCCCCATTGATTGCGGCTCTGTTGTGGCGTGTATTGTAGCTCATGAAAAGTGAAATTCGTTTTGTCTGTTCGCTCTGTTCCGAGTCGGTTGGTCGGTCGGGCGGTCGGGATTGGGATGGGCACACACACACAAAAACAGAAAGGGCAAAAACTGTTGGGCTTCGAATCATCAAAGAGCGTGCCGCGGAGAACGCTCCACGATGAAAGGATCATCGCAAAAACCGGAGGGCGTTTGGGATCACCATCATCTCCAGTATCCAGAACCGGGCGTGCCCGAATCGATCCCACGTGGGGGCACGTGAGCAAACAAATCTTTATCTTCTTGTTTTTATCGCTGCACTC
>NW_026458236.1:0-1275 GCF_943734635.1 Anopheles cruzii | reverse complement strand
GCAACAACCTCTCATAAATCAGGACCTTTCGCAGATGGGCGGCGGTGGGCATTGAGGCGGAGGCGGACGCACGCTTCAATTGGACTCGTGGTGCCCTCGCGTTGATTACTGTCACGTGCTTCTCCCTTCATCACCACCCATCCACTCCACCCCACCCCATCCACTCCACCCCGCGCACGGAAGGACCCTTGCAGCCGGGACCGCCGGCCGGCTGGCCACGCTGGATGCTTTTCAACACTCGCCCACCGACTCACCACCCGCCCCTTCACCCCGCGCCCCCTCTGTGGGTGTGGGTGGGAGGTGGCGTTCGGGTGAGAGGACGCGCGCGTTAATTTGAAGAATAAAAAAATAAAAAAAAAACGTTGCGCCACGCGGTGAGGGGAGGCATTCTGTAATTAAATTGTGGCCACTGAACACCACCACCCCGTACACCCGACCCCGTTCCCCCCAGAGCACATTCACCTGCCCCTTCCGGTCTGACGGTGATTACGGGGTGCCTCTCTCTCTCTCTCGGACTTCTGACGGCGAAGTTGACACACAGAAGTTGTTGGCCCCACCCAAATCACGGGGTGGGGTGCGTGTCCCACCTCCCACCCGCCCCTTCCGCACCACCGACCGGAAGGGGCACTCAATTAAGGGTGGAGTCGATCGCGTGCCGCGCAACGGCAAATTTATCGGTTATCAATCACTTTCACCCCTTGCACCACGCCCTGGACCCCCCAAACCCCACCCCACCCGTCCGTACCTCCCACCGAGGGCCACAATAAAAGGCCCGCACATCCGGGGTGTGCGCTTAATGCGCTTCGCGAGGCTACTTCCGGTTTCGCTTCGGAGCCCGGGTGATGCCGAAAGGGTGCGGAGATAGCGGTGGGTAACATAAAGAATCAACAAACGCTTCACAACACACACACACACACACACACACGGCAGGACGACGGACGAACGGATGGAACTGTTGAGTCACCGATGACGCCACACCTCCACCGCCCCCACCTTCAACACTACTCCTTCGCCGATACACTTTCCATTAAGCAGATTAAACATTTATTGATTCTTCGGTCCTGCCCGCTCCCAACCACGGTGCGGGGGGGGAGAGCATGACCGGGGTGGGAGGTGGAGTTCGCCGATTAACTTGGCCGCGGCCAATTCAATTCTCCATTCCCTCACCGCTTCGGAGGGAGCCCGAGGATCGCCGCGCCCAAGGATCCCCTCGAAGGGAATGGTGGGGGCCCGGTGGGGGTGGGGGAAGGGGAAGAAGATGAAACAAACCACAGA
>NW_026458235.1:0-1275 GCF_943734635.1 Anopheles cruzii | reverse complement strand
GAACCGCTCCCACTTATGAGAAAGTTAGAACGCTTGGAAGTCGGCTATGATCTTCCGGAAAGTGCTCTCCCCTGGCATACGATCGCCCCTTCTTTGCAAGGTCTGAAAATGTTTTGTGATTCAGAGGACCAGTTGGAGCAGTGGGGACTTTTAAGTGGCCAGTTAAAGCAAGTTTATGCTACTTTCCGTGGAGAAAATTTATTGTACCGCTTTTGCGAAATGACATTTCCTCTTCTAGAGGAGTTGTCAATAACGTTCTTTGGTAGGGATCGGTTGGAAGCACGAAACTCTTTTTTTACGCGCCACGAGTTTTTTCGAAGAAACGGTTCTTTGCGGCGTCTTAGCCTCTATGGCATTCACATATCTGAAACCTTAGTTAAGGACATCACGAACCACAGTAAAAAGTTAACGTCGTTAGAAATCATAGGTACTTTTTATGAAGATAACGGTGAACCAGGATCGTTTGAATCTCTGGCGCAACTGACCGAACTAAAGGTAAGCATGCAATGTATGATCCTCTCTTCGAACGTAATAATATTCAATTTGGTTTTTCTTGCAGCATCTAAGACTGGAAACTTGGAACCCATACATTTTTCGCGGATGTGAAGCGCTTACTTCGCTCCAATCTTTGTGTATTGATGGAACAGTGTTTGGTCATGAAGAACCGCTCGGTTTCCTCGAGGATGTTTTCGAAATTGCGCCACAATTAAGGTGTTTGGAATTAGGGTCTGATGTGATTCCTGCAAGTGCCGTTCATTTCATTTGCGACAAGTTCACCAAACTTACTCGTTTGCAGCTGACATATTCAGAAAAGGTAAGAAGACTAAACGATTGCCATGCCAGTGTCATGTAATGTCTGTTTGATTTTCTTTCTCAGGTATCGTTCGAGGGTCTTTCCGGAATCGACCGGTTACTGCATCTTTGTTATTTAGAATTGATGTTAATTGATACTAACAAATTCTCTTTCTGCATCATCCCTAAAAACAAAGTTCGTTACCTTACACTGCCTTATTACAAAGTAAGTGAACAACGCATCTGACGCATGATGCGATCATTATGAATTGCGTATTAAATTATGATTCTTTTTCTCTGACTTTTATAGTACGTTGAAGGTGACCTTCTTCGGTTGCCGGAAATTTTCCCTCAACTCGACCAATTAAACTTGATCAACTGGGACTACGGGTGTCGTCCTGAGTCTACTGTCAATAGATTACGCGAATTACTTCCTACGTGTGCAATCAAACTATATGGCCAGCTTATCACCAACGCAGGGAT
>NW_026458234.1:0-1275 GCF_943734635.1 Anopheles cruzii | reverse complement strand
GCCTGTGACTGTCTGTGGGCAACAAAACTGGCCAAGCTAGTGTCTGGATTTAGACTTAATGGAGGAGTTGAAAAAGCAACATTTATTAAAACCTGACAGAATCCATTGAAATGGTATTTTTGCAAACAAACCGAGCCTTTCCGACGGAAGAAAGTTGTCCGTTTGTGTTGGAAATCTCAACTTCATAGCGGGAAACCCACAACGGCGAGTGCATCAGTTGAGAAATAGGTAGGCGACAGTGTGATACGCTCCGGAAAAATTCGAACTCGTTCGGCGGCAGTTGTTTGAATGAAACAAAAACACATCCCATTTCCGTTTAAGTAAAATAGTTTTCGTGTTTGTATGTGGATATTGTTACATGCAAAATACGTATAATCACTGTGTCGTCTCGTTGGTATAATCACAGCGTGGGTTTGCTATTGATGTTTGTGAGACGCGGGATGGGCAAGGATGTTACGTAACGGGCAAACGTTTCAAGCGCCAAAAGCATCAAGTAAGCATGGCAGATACCGTAGCAACTGAAGTACCAGCCGCAGCCTCTGCTACCTTGCCAGCGGTGGTGGCCAAATCTACGAAAAAGCCGAAGGCCGCCGTAGGACCCAAGAAGCCGAAACAGCCACCGGCCCATCCGCCGGTGAACGACATGATCTTTGCCGCGATTAAGGCTCTGAACGAGCGCAACGGATCTTCGGTGCAGGCGATCAAGAAGTACGTAGCAGCCAACTACAAGGCCGACGTGACAAAGCTGGTCACCTTCATGAAGAAGGCCCTGAAGAGCGGATTGACCAGCGGCAAGCTTGTGCAAACCAAGGAAACCGGAGCGTCGGGCTCGTTCAAACTGTCAGCGTCCGCCAAGAAGCCCCCGGTAGAGAAGAAAAAGAAGGTTGAGGCCCCGAAGAAGTCTGTCTCTGCTGCCGACAAGAAGAAGAAAACTGTGGCCAAGAAGGCAGCCGGAGATAAGAAGCCAAAGAAGGTGGTGAAGAAGGCAGAAGCTGGCGCAATCAAGAAGCCAAAGGCTACTGCAGTGGCTACGAAGAAACCAAAGGCAGCCGTCGTCAAGAAACCGAAAGCGGCGGCCGAAGGAGCCAAGAAAGCCGCCAAGAAGCCAGCAACTCCCAAGCAGAAGGCTACCAAGCCATCGAAGGCAGCTGCAGCGAAGCCAAAGACGCCCAAGACGAAGAAGGCCGCTGCTCCCGCCAGGAAACCAGCTGCCAAGAAGGCCGCCCCAGCCAAGAAGTAAGGCATCGGCCTCATGTTCTAAAAGGAAACATCCGC
>NW_026458233.1:0-1278 GCF_943734635.1 Anopheles cruzii | reverse complement strand
TCAGCCAAAAGGATACCACCCAAAAAACAAATGTAGACTGCAGCACCGAACTAACGGACCAAACCCATAAAAATCTCCTTCACCATCGTGAACTGGCGGACGCTGGTGGTACCAGCGCATCATCCAGTGTTCCACGCTGCGAGTGCAGAGCCCAGCCCCGTGCAAATCCATTGTTTCATCCAGCAGGTGCCACCAACGAACTAGCGCACCCAAGTGATACCGGCAATCCACTGGAGTATACTTTTGTGCCAATAGTATCCTCCAGCTCGAAGAGTAGAAGCGGATGTAGCGCCCAGGAGTCTACGGAACTCCAACCACGGAACGGGACTGAAGCACACAGCAAACCTACCCCAATGTGTGTACCAGCGGACGTTTGCTGCCGCTAAGCACAACAATGACGACGTACTGATGACACAGCTAAGGGGGCACCGGCCGAAACCTTGACGCTCCACAACCTTGACGCAACGCGGCCACGATGACCCAAGTAACGGACTCCAGGCGAGAGACCGAGCGACTGAGTGAGACGGAAGCATGGCTGAGCGCGTAGAAAGCTAAGAACCGTACTAACACGGCACGCGCACCCCGAGCGAGCCATATGCCGAAAAACGCAAACGCAGCACAACTAGAACCACCGGTCGACGACGATCGCGAGAACCGACACCGCCAAGCGACAGGGGAGAGCGGCGGTCAACAAAGCAACTGTAACCTCGCGACATGGAAAATAACATAAGGTATAACATGAGTGCGCTCCCGAGTAGGAGAAATCGCTACGCGAAATGGGAAAAAGGTCGGCGATCGCGCCAACTATGACGGCGCGATAGAGGAGGACGCAACCTTGACAGACGGCAGGGAGATCGGAGCGGGTCAAGCACAGTGGGGGCACACTTGGAACCTCCCCGCACTCGAAAAACGTAACACGCAACTAGGTCATGTCATAGTGAGACCCGGAAACCCGGACCCGGAAAACGTACTAAGGGAAACTGCATTGGAGAAGCGTGAAAGAGTAGGATAGAGTTAATAAGGTATGCGTGAACTGAGGGCGACCAAATTATTGTAAGTTTATATATATATAATAAAGTTGACGGGACACCGTCAGAGAGAGTCGGGCTGCGGCTGAGTCGGAGTCAGTCGTCGCGTGCTGATTGTTAAGCTGAAACCTTCGACGAGTAACATCATTTAAGTCTTAGGTTCGTCAGTCCGCCCGATCGTGAAAAGAAGTAAGTGTTTTCCACATTGGAAAGCTTTGCAGGATCTCAGACCGCAAGGTAGGTCCGTGCA
>NW_026458232.1:0-1279 GCF_943734635.1 Anopheles cruzii | reverse complement strand
GGCTGGGGAAAAAGTAATCCATTATTTTCTCGGTAGATGACTTTAGTGATCGATATCTCGTGAAGTATCGATCGTACAGTTTTAATTTTAGGCTTGTATTAAAGCTGATACTTCACACTTAAAAAGATGCTTTCACTGTTTATTGTTTGTTCCATTCGTTTGTGAGTTATAGGGTGTAAACAATAGAAGTCACCAAAGAAAAAATTGGGTATATTTTACAATTTTTGTCCGATAAAGGCGAAATTTTAAGCTAGGCCGCTGAAATTTTGCATGGTGTTCATGGTGCCGATGCTCTAACAGCTAGCTACATTAAATTTTGGTTTCGTTGACCCGTTTCAGTTATTTTTGATGTTAAGGCCTAGGCAGACACGTCATCGAAAATGTCGATAAAATCACAGAAATAATCAAAGTTGATCAGCTTGTTAGTAATCAGAGCATCGGCCAGGAGCTTAAGATTAACCACGAGACAGTTTTAAGCCATTTGCGTAAAGCTATATTCACAAAAAAGCTCGATATTTGGGTACCACCCTATTTACACCAAAAAACATGATGGCTCGAATTTCCACCAGCGAAGTTTTGGCTAAACGGAATGAAAACGAACCATTTCTTAAACGGATAGGTACTGGGGATGAGAAATGGGATACATACGACAATACTGTGTGAAAATAATCATGCTCTAAGCGCGGTGAAGCATCTTAACCGGTGGTCAAACCAAGACTCACGGCCAGGGAGGTTCTACTGGGTATATGGTGGGACTCGAAAGGAATCGTTTATTATGAGTTGCTCCCATGCAGCCAAACACTAAATTTCAGAACTCTACTGTCAATAACTGCACCGTTCAAAGCTAGCAATTGCTCAGAAACGACCAGAATCGGCCAACGGAAGAGATTTTGTATTCCATTAGAAAAACGAAATGTCACGCACGTCTATAGTGATTCACCAGAAAGTCCGAGATTTTGTTTGGGATGTTTTAATGCATCCACCGTATAGTCCGGACCTTGCACTAAGCGAATGACACATTTTTCCCGCATTACAAAATTTTCTGAGTGATGAAAAACTGAGATCAAAAAAGGGTTGTGAAAATTGATTACTCAAGTTTTTCGTCAATAACGACTAAGCCTTTTACAAAAGAGACATTACCAGCCTACCTTTGAAAAGACAACAAATTTTCCAACTAAACGGTACATATTTGACGTAAATCGGACCATCGGAAGTATCTTAAATAATGTGTTGAATTTCACTCAAAAATAATGGATTACTTTTTCCCCAACCTTATATA
>NW_026458231.1:0-1279 GCF_943734635.1 Anopheles cruzii | reverse complement strand
CTGTTTACTTGACGGCGCGTGAAAAACGCGCACTAAAAGGCGCACCGTGGCCAGTTCGGGGGATTTATTACGGGCGCGCTATAAAATGCAAACGAGAAACGATTTGGACAGCCGTCGCGGCGAAGCGAGAGGGATAAATATGTCCATAAAAAGGATGATAATGTTGAGGCGATCCGTTTATAAAAGTTCAACCACGATGGCCGTCTCATCGGTCGCGGAAACTGAATGATGCAACGGAATTATTTCGGAAGCTTTCTACTTAATGCCTGACATGCGCGCGCATATTTTGTTGAAAATATCAGGTCTAAAACTATGGAAGTAGATTTTTTTATTTAAAGTATGTGCCATCGTTAGATATACAGTTCTCTTATTTCTTTGCTAAGCTCTGCGCTGCTGTTAGATTTGATTCTCTTTGCTTGTTAAATCAAAATCGCCAAGTTTAAATTTTTTTAAACCGTTTAAAGCACTGTGATCTTCTAAAAATAAGCTTTGACAAGCACTTGATGCGATTCTGTAGCAAAATCCCCGAAAATTGTTATTTTCAGGCACAAAAGTCGACACGATTGAGAAGGTTAGTCAAAGATAAAAAAAAATAAAATTAACTTTTTGTTTTGACATGAAATCAGTTGCTTGATGTCAAGACAAGCAATGTTGCCATAAAAACATGATTAGGAAAACCCAATTTGGCAGCTAGAGCCTTCTGTTTACACAACCTACATCCATAGTTTTAGACCTACTATTTATCGTTTTATGTTAATTTTATATCACTTCTTTTGAAAGTTTTGAAAAATGGGTTTCAGAATAGATTGCTCCTAAAGATGAGGAGTTCTATCGACACGGAATCGAGGAACTACCTAAAAGATGCGAGAAAGTAGTAGGTAACGACGGACAATACTTTCATTAGTCAAAGGCAGTCAAAGATTTGTGGTTCTAGTTAGGTCACAAATGTCGAATAAAAACTGAAAGAATTTAGTTCTACACCCAATATATCGAACGGCAAGTACTGTTGTAGCATACCAACAACTATTGTTTTCAGATTTATGTTAGCACTGTTTAACATATTCAAGTCTTGAAATGAAAAAAAACAATTGGAAGTTGGTGCAAGATCCAAATTCGACGGTGACCGAATTCAGCACTGAAATTAGTTGCCATTCATAGAATTATGAGAAAGATGAAACGGTAAATCGTAGATGCATATTAAACGTAATTAATCATCGCACCTGCATGTTATAGCATATTAACCAGGTATTCGTCAGTTCATAATAAGAATGCAGTAGCA
>NW_026458230.1:0-1279 GCF_943734635.1 Anopheles cruzii | reverse complement strand
GGCTGGGGAAAAAGTAATCCATTATTTTCTCGGTAGATGACTTTAGTGATCGATATCTCGTGAAGTATCGATCGTACAGTTTTAATTTTAGGCTTGTATTAAAGCTGATACTTCACACTTAAAAAGATGCTTTCACTGTTTATTGTTTGTTCCATTCGTTTGTGAGTTATAGGGTGTAAACAATAGAAGTCACCAAAGAAAAAATTGGGTATATTTTACAATTTTTGTCCGATAAAGGCGAAATTTTAAGCTAGGCCGCTGAAATTTTGCATGGTGTTCATGGTGCCGATGCTCTAACAGCTAGCTACATTAAATTTTGGTTTCGTTGACCCGTTTCAGTTATTTTTGATGTTAAGGCCTAGGCAGACACGTCATCGAAAATGTCGATAAAATCACAGAAATAATCAAAGTTGATCAGCTTGTTAGTAATCAGAGCATCGGCCAGGAGCTTAAGATTAACCACGAGACAGTTTTAAGCCATTTGCGTAAAGCTATATTCACAAAAAAGCTCGATATTTGGGTACCACCCTATTTACACCAAAAAACATGAGGGCTCGAATTTCCACCAGCGAAGTTTTGGCTAAACGGAATGAAAACAAACCATTTCTTAAACGGATAGGTACTGGGGATGAGAAATGGGATACATACGACAATACTGTGTGAAAATAATCATGCTCTAAGCGCGGTGAAGCATCTTAACCGGTGGTCAAACCAAGACTCACGGCCAGGGAGGTTCTACTGGGTATATGGTGGGACTCGAAAGGAATCGTTTATTATGAGTTGCTCCCATGCAGCCAAACACTAAATTTCAGAACTCTACTGCCAATAACTGCACCGTTCAAAGCTAGCAATTGCCCAGAAACGACCAGAATCGGCCAACGGAAGAGATTTTGTATTCCATTAGAAAAACGAAATGTCACGCACGTCTATAGTGATTCACCAGAAAGTCCGAGATTTTGTTTGGGATGTTTTAATGCATCCACCGTATAGTCCGGACCTTGCACTAAGCGAATGACACATTTTTCCCGCATTACAAAATTTTCTGAGTGATGAAAAACTGAGATCAAAAAAGGGTTGTGAAAATTGATTACTCAAGTTTTTCGTCAATAACGACTAAGCCTTTTACAAAAGAGACATTACCAGCCTACCTTTGAAAAGACAACAAATTTTCCAACTAAACGGTACATATTTGACGTAAATCGGACCATCGGAAGTATCTTAAATAATGTGTTGAATTTCACTCAAAAATAATGGATTACTTTTTCCCCAACCTTATATA
>NW_026458229.1:0-1280 GCF_943734635.1 Anopheles cruzii | reverse complement strand
GGCGAAAATATGATTCGCCTGCAAAGGTGTTTGAAGGGGGCAGCGAAGGAAGCAGTTCGAGGCCGTCTTCTACTCCCTTCATCAGTTCCAAGTGTCATTCATGTTCTCCAGAGACGCTTTGGACGTCCCGAATTGCTATTGGACGTTCTGATCGATCGCGTTAGAAAAACCCCATCCCCTCGAGCCGATGACCTGGAGAGTCTAATCGAATTCGGAGAAGTGGCGCAGTCACTCTGCGAACACGTACGGTCGGCGGGTATGGTCGAACATCTAAAAAACCCAATGCTGATCACCGAACTCGTAGAAAAGTTACCTTGCGAGTATCGTATGCAATGGGCACGGCGTATTCGTGACGGAACCAGTAGCCTCGCGTCGTTTGCTCATTTCATGGAAGACGTAACGGAAGACGCAATATCAGTAACGCGCATACCACGAAAAACGGCGGAGCGAACGACAGGCAGTGTTAGGCAGCAAACGCATCAAACAAAGGAAGACGGTGCAAGGCACACGCCGAAGACCACCAACACAAAGGCTACCTACACCAGCAGCAAGTTCAGTGCTCCACAACAATGTGCGATGTGTGCCGAGCATCATCGAACGTTTCAATGTGACGAACTGGCAGCTTTACCCGTGCAAAAACGACGGGAAGTTGTCACACAAAAAAAACTGTGTTGGAATTGCTTAAGTGTTGGTCATCAAGTGAAATTCTGCAAATCGAAACACGTTTGCCGGGTGTGTTCCCAGAAGCATCATACATTGGTACACGAAAACAAGTCCATTCCTGAACCAACAGGAACGAATGCCAGCCTATCGGCTCGAGTGTATGCCAGCACGGTGTTACTAGAAACGGTAACCGTCTGGGTATTGGATCGGTACGGAAACCGCCATCACGCTCGTGCGCTATTAGATTCGGCATCAATGTGCAACTTTATGTCGAAAAGGTTGGCTGCAAGACTCCAGCTTCGCTGGTCAAAAACAAATACACAGATAGTAGGCATCGCAGAAAGCATGCATCGGGTGAAATATGAGACCCACGCAACTATTCATTCGAAGGTGAATTCGTTCTACAGCACAGAGAACTTTTACATAATGGAGAAACCAACATCTGATTTACCATCAAGTGTCATCAGTACAAGCAGTCTAAAGCTACCCGACGTAGAATTGGCTGATCCAACGTATTACAAACCGGCTCCGATCGACATGATCATTGGAGCAGAACATTATCAACAACTGTTCACCGGGAAACGGATTCATCTAGAAGCTGGGGATCCGCTGCTAGT
>NW_026458228.1:0-1280 GCF_943734635.1 Anopheles cruzii | reverse complement strand
ATAAATAAAAACTAAATACACAATAAACGGGGAACCTAGGCACCGGCCTGGGGACAATTGATATGTGCCAGGAGCGGCAAGTTTACCGAGCAGCATTACTATGCGCCAGCTCAGCGCAGCGCACACTCCAAAAGCTTGGACTCTGGCATATTGAGGGAAAATCAGTCAGGACCATGACCGTCAATTGCAGTCCGGTTGAAATGGTGCACCTTGGAGTTAAAATTAGAACTCATGGCGCAATTAATATTCGCAGAACTATCTTCCCCATAAATAACACGATCTAGAGTAAGATTCGCATCTTCCAATAGAACTCCACCATTCCTGGCCGTTGGCTTCTGGTGGATACACCTATGCAAGTGGATAAAATTTTGCCTCAAGCCTCAAGCCATAAAGTCCACGAGCCACATCAAATGCTTGCTTTCGTAACCCAATGTTCAGTTATCCAGTCACACCACATCCGGATCCGGAGTGGGCGCGTTGATGAGTCACAATTTACAGCCTCTACAGGGTTCGTCAGAATAGCTTTGAGACATCAAAAACAAAGCTTTTTTGTTTACAATAATTTTTTATTGATTCTGATGAAAAATAACTATAAGAAATACCCAAGACTAAGGGGAAAAAATGTGGTTCGATGTAGCCATGCTATTTTTAGTTCCTTTTTTTGTCTTCATTTTATTTCATATATACCCATTGTTAACTAATTATTGCGAAATATCTACGGCGACCTAGAGCTTGAAAGTATGTTTTTCGATAACATCAATAGCATAGAATCAATTTATTAACAGTTTTCGACAATTTAATAACAACTTCTCTGACATGGAATCATTTTGTCAATGCAGCTTGTGCGACACTGCTGTTAATAATATTCTCTCGCCGGAGACCTACTTATTAGTGCGTGAAGGATTCGAGACAAATTAAAAAAAAAAACGACCCAACGAGGTTCTTTTTAGTAGTGGGGTTCCAGAACTTAATTTCACCACGGTCTTTCACAACCTGCCGAGAATGATTCTCTCAACGATCGGCGACGGCGATCCTCAGATACTCCAGACGATCGCACCATCTCGCTCCCCCATCACGTATCGAGCATCGATTTTCTTCCAAAATCGCTCTCTCTCTCTTTCTACATCTCTCGAGCGCTCGATAGCTTTCTTGTGTGTTAGTGATGTGGTGGTGTCCCACACCTTTGGTACATCCGACGACGATCGAGACAGCCGATCTTTTGGCCACTCCTCCTTTCCTTCTCATTTATTCTCCTTGCTTTAACGTCCGCACGATCCGCA
>NW_026458227.1:0-1282 GCF_943734635.1 Anopheles cruzii | reverse complement strand
TCGTTCATTCCGTCGCTGAATCTGCGATTCAGCTGAACCAGCTGATCGCAGTCCGTGGTCGGAAAGAGATCAAGCTGGACCTTCATCAATTTGCTGGAGAGTTCGAAACTGCCTGAAAGAAGAGCATCACACATATTGAGTGAGTACCATCATAAGCCCTAAGCGGCCACCACAATACCTTCTTCCAGCCTTCCGAATCCGGTGGCCACGAACTGGCTCACATTGAGCGCCGGTTCCGTCCAAAGACAGGCTGGGCGAATGGTTTTGGAAAATGAAACCGTTTCGTTGAGCTTTACCAGGGCAATGTCGTGGTAGGACCGTGCGTTCTTGTACTGCGGATGGCGGATGATCTTCGCTATCCCGAAGTCGATCCGACTGAGCGAAAGCGGTAGATTCAGATCGTACTCTCCTAGTCGCACGACGATCGGATCGCCGTGGCTGAAACAGTGCGCAGCTGTTAGCACGAAACGTTCGGAAATCAGGGAACCACCGCAGCTGAAACTTAACGCCGAAGCCGAGGCTGCATCCTTTCCGCTGGCGTAACCGAGCAGTGCGTGGTGTGGGAATTCGCCATTTTTGGCCGCCTCACCGCCGACAATCAGCTGCACAGTGTTCGAGCAGTTGTACAGTTGATAATAGGTCGGCTTAGGTCGCAGCTTCAGCGAGATAGCTCCGCGCCTCGACGTGATGATACTGCGGTACTCTTCGCATTCTGTACCGGGCACATGAGTCGATACGAGATGGTAAATTTTGGTCGCTCGCGATTGGCATTTCACTCTCTTCGCGAACTGCGTACACTACGAAACTTACTAGTTTCCGAGATTCTACAATCTGAAAGGAAAGTAGATGGTCACTACACATGGTTCAGTACACCAGACAGCCAGATAAGAGACAGTGCGTACCTGCTGCCCAAACTAGACATCCAATACAGATCACTAGTAGCCTAAAGGCTTGTACTGTCGATGAACTACGCTCTCGACTACCGATCGCCATTCCAACTAACGGCTTCGAATTCATCCGTACAACTGGCAAGTGCTTGATTAGTCTCGAATGGTTCAACGTACACAAAACATTTACATTTACTCGACTCGTTAGAGCTTGATCGGATCAACAAACAGTACATGAAAATGATAAGCTTTGTTTGGTTCAGCGCGAAGGTGAAATGTTATTTCGACAACTGATTTTGCTGCGTAAGGTCAACGAAGAGTTACTTGATGTAGTGCCATTTTTCCGCTAATAGAAAATATGACGTTGCATACCTTTAGGCGAATCGCAAAAAATC
>NW_026458226.1:0-1282 GCF_943734635.1 Anopheles cruzii | reverse complement strand
GATTTTTTGCGATTCGCCTAAAGGTATGCAACGTCATATTTTCTATTAGCGGAAAAATGGCACTACATCAAGTAACTCTTCGTTGACCTTACGCAGCAAAATCAGTTGTCGAAATAACATTTCACCTTCGCGCTGAACCAAACAAAGCTTATCATTTTCATGTACTGTTTGTTGATCCGATCAAGCTCTAACGAGTCGAGTAAATGTAAATGTTTTGTGTACGTTGAACCATTCGAGACTAATCAAGCACTTGCCAGTTGTACGGATGAATTCGAAGCCGTTAGTTGGAATGGCGATCGGTAGTCGAGAGCGTAGTTCATCGACAGTACAAGCCTTTAGGCTACTAGTGATCTGTATTGGATGTCTAGTTTGGGCAGCAGGTACGCACTGTCTCTTATCTGGCTGTCTGGTGTACTGAACCATGTGTAGTGACCATCTACTTTCCTTTCAGATTGTAGAATCTCGGAAACTAGTAAGTTTCGTAGTGTACGCAGTTCGCGAAGAGAGTGAAATGCCAATCGCGAGCGACCAAAATTTACCATCTCGTATCGACTCATGTGCCCGGTACAGAATGCGAAGAGTACCGCAGTATCATCACGTCGAGGCGCGGAGCTATCTCGCTGAAGCTGCGACCTAAGCCGACCTATTATCAACTGTACAACTGCTCGAACACTGTGCAGCTGATTGTCGGCGGTGAGGCGGCCAAAAATGGCGAATTCCCACACCACGCACTGCTCGGTTACGCCAGCGGAAAGGATGCAGCCTCGGCTTCGGCGTTAAGTTTCAGCTGCGGTGGTTCCCTGATTTCCGAACGTTTCGTGCTAACAGCTGCGCACTGTTTCAGCCACGGCGATCCGATCGTCGTGCGACTAGGAGAGTACGATCTGAATCTACCGCTTTCGCTCAGTCGGATCGACTTCGGGATAGCGAAGATCATCCGCCATCCGCAGTACAAGAACGCACGGTCCTACCACGACATTGCCCTGGTAAAGCTCAACGAAACGGTTTCATTTTCCAAAACCATTCGCCCAGCCTGTCTTTGGACGGAACCGGCGCTCAATGTGAGCCAGTTCGTGGCCACCGGATTCGGAAGGCTGGAAGAAGGTATTGTGGTGGCCGCTTAGGGCTTATGATGGTACTCACTCAATATGTGTGATGCTCTTCTTTCAGGCAGTTTCGAACTCTCCAGCAAATTGATGAAGGTCCAGCTTGATCTCTTTCCGACCACGGACTGCGATCAGCTGGTTCAGCTGAATCGCAGATTCAGCGACGGAATGAACGA
>NW_026458225.1:0-1282 GCF_943734635.1 Anopheles cruzii | reverse complement strand
AATTATGAACAAATATTGAAAGTGTATAAGGACTCTTCAACTTTAATTAGGTGGTTAAAAGAAGGGTTTTTTAGCTTAAACGTGGTCGTAATAGCTTCAAGACGATCCACGTCAAGAACGTCCAGAAACATACACAAGACCTAAAATCGTAGAAAAGATACCGGACATCGTATTGGAAAATCGTCTAATCACTGACAAAAATTAAGTACAAGACCTAGCCAACTCATTGAGCAGTGTAACCAATATTTTGACTGAAGTTTTGGGTTCGAGAAAGCTGTTTGCAAAATGGGTTTGCGATCTAAAGTGAAAATGTCATAAAAAAGCAACACCTATTAGCACGCCATTCTTTGGCCGCAGAAGTGCGACGAGCGTGCGTTATCAAATGTTTCAATAATTGAACTGGGCACATTTCGATAGCGAAACATTCTCACCTTCGGAGCGTGTGTGTCAGCTGGCAGCATCCAGAATGGACCAAACCGCCCAACAGTAACGGCAACGGAGTCCAACCTAAAAAACCCGTTTACCATTGATATCTGGCCGCTCTCGTTTATCTAGTTGACAGGGCCCCCGGGTGGAGCTTTTCGCACGTCATTTCGGCGTTCGAAATGGAATAATAATTTGTGGCTGATAGGCGATAGCAGCAGCAGCAGCAGCAACGGAAATGCTAATGGTTAGGCCGATTAGGCTAAAACAACAAATGTGGCCCCCAGCCCCGAAACGAATCGCGCCGCTGGAATGCATAGCAGCAACCACGGCGGCGACGGCGGCGACAAAGTGTGTAAATAATCGTCCGTGGCGAACGCGAAGGCAAATTGAATTAAACCATACACCGATCGGGTACCGCTGTTACGACAGACCGACCTAGAGTAAAAGAGATTGCGGGAGAGCGGTAGGGGTGTAACCAATCAATCCTATCGAGACGGGTTCTGGGTTCGCACCTCGCCTCGAAATGAAATGAGTAGCCGACACTGGTGAACACAGCGTAAGAAAATTGGTTAAAAAGCGAGGGAACGAGGAAGCTATGTAGTCCACCCTTAAAGGGACTCTGAAAAAGGGGGTGGGGGGTGTTGTGCGGTGCCTAATAACAATTCCACCACCATCAACATGTGATAAAGTGAGGGTTCGTTGTCAATTCCGGACCCCAGTACTTCGACCAGTTTCGACCAGTTTTGTTTACGATTTTTCAGCATCCTCGGCGCAACGGACGTGGACAAGGACGTGGAACATGGCAGAGGCCTATCGGCAGGCACACGTACCAAGTGTTTCACCTTCTTCCCCGTCA
>NW_026458224.1:531-1373 GCF_943734635.1 Anopheles cruzii | reverse complement strand
TGATGATCGTACGGAACGAAGAATTCACAACAAATCCATGGTCCCGGCCGTGTGAATGGTGACATGTGACAATGTGACATGTGTGATAAATGTATGTACTGGAAACGGAGACGTTTCAAATGTAACTCCTGTTCCACCGGCCACTTAACTAACGACAATCTTTCTCTCTCTCTCTCTCTCTCTCTCTCTCCCTCTTTCTCAAGCTGTCTTTCCGGCTTCGTTATTTTTTTTTATATTTATAAAGGCTCACTTTCTTATAAAGGCTCACTTTCTTGCCAGGCTCTTGCCAGGCTATAAAGGCTCTTTCTTGTGTGCGCCGCCGCCACCACCACCGCCGTCGCCCCGCCACGCCCACAACCACCACCGCCGCACCACGGCAGCGACGGACGTCGCCAGCACCTCCGCCGACGCTTCTACCCATCGACACCGCTGGCCTACTGGATGCATTGCTGGAACAAGGCTGCTTCTGCTGCGCAGTCTGGCCGTGACCGGGAAAAGGAAAAAGAAAAGGTGACCTTAAGTTCGGGCGGGAAGTTCACCTAGCGTATCACCAGGAGCTCCGCCCGTCTCAGCTCGCTCGCTTCAGCTCGCTCACCGCGCGGTTCTGTTTCAGTACTTACGGTCGGCCGGAAGCCAGAACTTACATGATTTCATTTAGTGGGAAGCGGTGTAAACTGCAATTGCGGATGCCGCTTCTAGTGTTGCGACAGCCGTCAACCGCGCAGATCTTTGACATACTGGAGCCGGGACACACACACTGCTGCTGCTTGTCGCTGTAGATTGGATTGCAACTTTGGAACATACAAGTTACCGGATTTCATTCATCGGAAAGCGGTGCAAAC
>NW_026458224.1:0-431 GCF_943734635.1 Anopheles cruzii | reverse complement strand
GGATTTCATTCATCGGAAAGCGGTGCAAACTACAATTGCGGATGTCGTTGCCGTCGTCCCCGTTGCGGGGGTTCGCCGCGGATACCGTGCGGCATTGGCTGCTGCCTGTGTAACCCTGTTGATCAGGACAGCCAGTGTGTCATCGGCCGCGGCATCTTCCTCCGCCGCTCTTCGCTGATGGCGCCTAAATTCGTCCAGGTACTCCGCCATCAGCCCGTCGCTACCGCCACCGCTCAGGACAGCCAGTACGTTGATTCTGTTTATCAGGGCTGCCTGTATGTCGGCGCCCACGGCTCTGGCCTCCGCCGCCCTCTGTTGATGGCCACTGATCCGCCGCAGTTGCTGAGTTATGTAGCCGGCAAGGGCAGCGGTAGCGGTCGCCATCAGCCTGCCGCCGTTGTTGCTGTTGGAGTTCGTTGGAGGGCGCTGCT
>NW_026458223.1:0-1283 GCF_943734635.1 Anopheles cruzii | reverse complement strand
ATTCACCACTTTCGTGGTTATCCTAGTGCAGCTAGAAGTAATTTTAACAACAACGTGTTCGTACGTGTGTTAAAAAGGTGTCAAAAGGTGTGAAAGCTGTGACAACTGTTCCGAAAGATCCGCTCATCCGTGTCAGTTGTGTCCGTTTCTAAGGCCTACGAGGTCCCAACGATCGTCGCCAACGATTTTTTACAATCCTCGAAGCACGTCTAAAAATTATTTATTGTGTTCAGCCTCTCCTTCGATGCCGTCTTCATCTCCTCAGAAGTCGTAGCGTAGTCCTTTAAAAAAAGTCCGGCCAGATCTGGAAAATACGTTAGCTGGACTTACCATTGCAGTGGGACGATAAAGACGACCAAAGTCACTTCTAGTGGCTCGAAACGTATTTACGTTTGTAGTGAGTTTTAATCATTGTATCCCGTTGGTCTGCGGTTAAGCGATCCATTTTCTATTCTATTCCATTTTCTGCGGTTAAGCGATCCATTTTCACCTAAACATTGGGTTGACAGATGAAGTGTCAGCCCTGTGATTTCGCAACACCCTGTATCTTCGAGCTTTCTAACCTAGAGCCCTCTCTCGTTCATCTGTCCACCGCGCAGTGAAGGAATGTCCCCGGCTTAGCATTCCGTACTACGGCATGGCCGTATGCACAAACGTCGACCTCGATTTACACTTTGACTATACGCCACGCAACAAGACGTTCATGGTGAACTACGGCGGCCAGACGGCGGAGCGGTTCACCGAGGCGATGCCGATCGACACGGAGTGCTCGTTCAAGTGCGGCCCCGGCTTCTACCTCAAGGGCTCCCACACCCGCAACTGTCTGCCGCTCTCCAAGTGGGACGGCCTGCAGACCCAATGCAAGCGTAAGTAGGGCTTCCCAGGGATGGGCTGGACCAACTTCCGGTGCCCGAAAACTCTTGATAACCGACACTCTATCCCTCCAGAGATCCTGTGCCCGGCGCTGCCATCCGTCCCGTACGCCAAGTACGAGCCGACCGACTGCGCGGTGTCGAAGTCGGCGTTCGGCACCAACTGCACTCTCATCTGCGACTTCGGTTTCGAGATGCAGGGCGGCCCGTTGACGAAGCAGTGTGGCGGACGGCGCACGGGCGTGTGGAGCCACGGGCGTGGCTCGAAGACGCCCCGCTGCCTGGACGTAGCGCCGCCTTACATGGAGTGCCCCGGCCACTACTCGGTGCTAATGGATGATAACTATCCCTACGCGCTGGTCCGCCGGCTCCAACAGCCGTACGTTTACGACAACAGTGGCGACAACTACA
>NW_026458222.1:692-1284 GCF_943734635.1 Anopheles cruzii | reverse complement strand
CGTTGTTTTGTCCGACTCCGACGACTGGGTTTCGTTCCGAGCCCGCTCTGTTCAGAGTACGATTTTTAATGGCACCAAAATTCAGTTCCGGGTCTGCAGGCCCGAGTTTGATAGCGTACCAGAGCGCGCAGGGTTGGTCCTTGGCTGGTGACGCTTGTTTATCGTACGGAAGGGGATTATGTTGCAAATATTTCAGTGTTTTTTTGGCTCAGAAAAAAACCGGTTCCCAAACCGTAGCAGGCAGCTCTGAAGAGAGGTTCGCTTTTGGTGGCCCAAGATTTTGGGACCGATCTAAGCGTTTGAAACCGAAACAAGTTACGCTGTATTTGGTTTAGGTTAGAATTACTAGCGAACTGTGACTGTGTAAAACAAAAATGTACTACCCTGGTCAGGTTGATGAGGATGAGGAGGTTGCCGCTCAAGAACTCCAATTATTTTTGAACTCTTCCCGTTCGTCGCGTTCGTAGTGGTTCGATAAGTGGATCGATAGCCGGTGACGTTGTGACAATGAACCTTTTTCCGTGTAGTACAGGGTGAATATAAAAAAATGCAACAAAGTAAAACGCCATATTTTTTTCATTTTTGATTCAAT
>NW_026458222.1:0-592 GCF_943734635.1 Anopheles cruzii | reverse complement strand
CGTTGTTTTGTCCGACTCCGACGACTGGGTTTCGTTCCGAGCCCGCTCTGTTCAGAGTACGATTTTTAATGGCACCAAAATTCAGTTCCGGGTCTGCAGGCCCGAGTTTGATAGCGTACCAGAGCGCGCAGGGTTGGTCCTTGGCTGGTGACGCTTGTTTATCGTACGGAAGGGGATTATGTTGCAAATATTTCAGTGTTTTTTTGGCTCAGAAAAAAACCGGTTCCCAAACCGTAGCAGGCAGCTCTGAAGAGAGGTTCGCTTTTGGTGGCCCAAGATTTTGGGACCGATCTAAGCGTTTGAAACCGAAACAAGTTACGCTGTATTTGGTTTAGGTTAGAATTACTAGCGAACTGTGACTGTGTAAAACAAAAATGTACTACCCTGGTCAGGTTGATGAGGATGAGGAGGTTGCCGCTCAAGAACTCCAATTATTTTTGAACTCTTCCCGTTCGTCGCGTTCGTAGTGGTTCGATAAGTGGATCGATAGCCGGTGACGTTGTGACAATGAACCTTTTTCCGTGTAGTACAGGGTGAATATAAAAAAATGCAACAAAGTAAAACGCCATATTTTTTTCATTTTTGATTCAAT
>NW_026458221.1:692-1284 GCF_943734635.1 Anopheles cruzii | reverse complement strand
ATTGAATCAAAAATGAAAAAAATATGGCGTTTTACTTTGTTGCATTTTTTTATATTCACCCTGTACTACACGGAAAAAGGTTCATTGTCACAACGTCACCGGCTATCGATCCACTTATCGAACCACTACGAACGCGACGAACGGGAAGAGTTCAAAAATAATTGGAGTTCTTGAGCGGCAACCTCCTCATCCTCATCAACCTGACCAGGGTAGTACATTTTTGTTTTACACAGTCACAGTTCGCTAGTAATTCTAACCTAAACCAAATACAGCGTAACTTGTTTCGGTTTCAAACGCTTAGATCGGTCCCAAAATCTTGGGCCACCAAAAGCGAACCTCTCTTCAGAGCTGCCTGCTACGGTTTGGGAACCGGTTTTTTTCTGAGCCAAAAAAACACTGAAATATTTGCAACATAATCCCCTTCCGTACGATAAACAAGCGTCACCAGCCAAGGACCAACCCTGCGCGCTCTGGTACGCTATCAAACTCGGGCCTGCAGACCCGGAACTGAATTTTGGTGCCATTAAAAATCGTACTCTGAACAGAGCGGGCTCGGAACGAAACCCAGTCGTCGGAGTCGGACAAAACAACG
>NW_026458221.1:0-592 GCF_943734635.1 Anopheles cruzii | reverse complement strand
ATTGAATCAAAAATGAAAAAAATATGGCGTTTTACTTTGTTGCATTTTTTTATATTCACCCTGTACTACACGGAAAAAGGTTCATTGTCACAACGTCACCGGCTATCGATCCACTTATCGAACCACTACGAACGCGACGAACGGGAAGAGTTCAAAAATAATTGGAGTTCTTGAGCGGCAACCTCCTCATCCTCATCAACCTGACCAGGGTAGTACATTTTTGTTTTACACAGTCACAGTTCGCTAGTAATTCTAACCTAAACCAAATACAGCGTAACTTGTTTCGGTTTCAAACGCTTAGATCGGTCCCAAAATCTTGGGCCACCAAAAGCGAACCTCTCTTCAGAGCTGCCTGCTACGGTTTGGGAACCGGTTTTTTTCTGAGCCAAAAAAACACTGAAATATTTGCAACATAATCCCCTTCCGTACGATAAACAAGCGTCACCAGCCAAGGACCAACCCTGCGCGCTCTGGTACGCTATCAAACTCGGGCCTGCAGACCCGGAACTGAATTTTGGTGCCATTAAAAATCGTACTCTGAACAGAGCGGGCTCGGAACGAAACCCAGTCGTCGGAGTCGGACAAAACAACG
>NW_026458220.1:0-1284 GCF_943734635.1 Anopheles cruzii | reverse complement strand
GTTATGCCGAAAATTTCTGTTGGCTCTTCATTAGACATTCCACCATCGTCATGATTACAATGTTGGAAACAGCCTGACTACACAGTAAAATAATTATTAATACTTTTATTGGATTGTCATGATTGGAGTGAAATAAGACAAAATCTCGCTTTAGATGCTCTATCAAGTTCATGAAATTTACATTGCCTCATTTTTCGTTAAAAATAACTTGGAAGCCTATGCAACAGAAGGGGAGAGCTGATCGTCTCGATCGTTCGTAATTGGACAGAGATCCATTTGAGAACCAACCTCTATTGTTTGCTAAGAGCAGAAATAGTGAACTACCGAGTCTGTCCTGTTCGAGTTCAAGATCGATCCAGATTTTATTCTTACAATTAGGTGGTTTAAATGCAGATTTTTGTTTGTATGAAATGGGGACACTCGGTCACAATGTTTTGCGGTGGACGCTTCCAAGGTGGGGATGCGTTTTAGTTTAGTCGTAGCTTTTCTACTGTGTGTATATTTTGATCGGTTCGCGATGTTTAGCGTTTGTGGCGCCCGTTCTGCTCGTGCAGTAACAATGAATATTGCCATGTTTCCAACGAGAAGCAAGAAGGAAAGCTGATCGGATGGGAACACCTAGTAAATAAGAAATAATAAAAATAAATAAATAAATTAATTAATTAATAAGTAAATGAATCCATAAATAAATTTAAAAACACACCTTATAAACAGGCTGAAGGTATACTAACCAAATATTATCGCAAATATTCCGTTCACAGTTTCATTTTTGGATCTTTCACTAATTTTAGGTCTAGGTGTTAATTCCTGCCGTTACTATAGATGGCGTTACTCACTAAGTATAACCAATATTTTTTTTATGAAATATGTGTTTGATAGCTACTGTCCTTACGCATCTAACACAGTACATGTTTTTTTGCTAAAGTGTAAACAACACCTTTTATAAGCATTTGAACATGTCAAGTTTTGTTCCTTGTAGAGTAGTTTTGCGGGGAGTACTTTTTCATTACTGCTTGCACGGCAGCAAAAGGGGTTCTTGTACCGAATCGTCACTGGTTATGAAAAGGGGAGTTAAGTGCAATAATCCTAAACGCAAAAACCCTGCATACAGCTTGGTGAACCAACCAACGCGAAATATTCAGTGCGCAACGGTTATGCTGTGCATATGGTGGGATATGACAGGTGTGGTGTACTATGAGCTTTTAAAACCTAATAAAATTATTGATGGACAATCCCATAGTTAGCACGATCCCAACAATCCGCATAAACATTTAGCACAACCGC
>NW_026458219.1:0-1284 GCF_943734635.1 Anopheles cruzii | reverse complement strand
GGCGCGATTAAGCAGCGCGGAGCATGATGGATTGTGTGTGTGTGTGTGTTTCGAAGAGAGACGCAGAAGAAAAAGAGCCAACGAAAGGGGATTGTAAAACGAAGAAGAAGAAGAAGAAACTGTGAGAATGGGGTGAAGCGTGGCCTGTGAGGGGTGGGTGGTTCGCAATATTATTCTTTTCGCTTAATTAGACAAATTCTAACAAATTGACCTCCCACCAGCATCACCACCCACGGACGGACCCGGACCGGGCCTTGACGCCTTGACGCAGGCGATCAATCGCTCCGAGGGGTCCACATTTTTTAAACCGCCTCCATCTCCATCCATCCATCTCTTTCTTTCGCTCAACGACTACATCCTGCGCCTAGCGGACTGGTGGCGGGTCGAAGAAAAATTCCCGATTTTCACCTCATTTGATGCGGCCGTCGTCGCCGTGATGCTCTTGTAGTGGTGGGGTGGTGTGCGGGGGGTGTATGGAGTGGACAGAGGGGCAATTTGCTGGTTGGTTTAACGGCCGGCTCCGAGGCCGGACGATAGATAAGCGATGGCTCCACGACTCCCCGAGACTGCTGCTGTCGGTCGGCGGGGGAGACGAAGAGACGAACTGGTTGGTCCCCGGGGTTACGCCGCGCGCGGTACCTCGATTTTCGCTGTGGGCTTGTGGGCCACTCCCACAAGAGGCGACAAGAGGAAAGAAGGAACCAGCCCCGTCGTCGTCGCCACAGCCAGCCTTTTGGAGAAGGTTTGGAACGGGAATGATCCTGGAGGAGGCTCTTGACATAGCAGAATCATGTGCGTGTGTGTGTGTGTGTGTGTGGAAAAACAGAAGCGCTTCAGACACACCGGGTGGGGTGGGGGGGGGGATGGGAGATGGGGGGATGGATATTGTGTTCTGTGTGTGTTCTTCTTTCAATCGCCAAATGTGACGCCATCACCAGCGCAGGTGCTCCGTTCGCTCGCTCTCTCTCTCTCTTTCTCTCTTTCTCTCTCTCTCTCTCTCTCTCTCTCTCTCTCTCTCTCTCTGTCTCTCTGTCTCTCTCTCGCAGCACCCATCGCACGTTCAGCGGATCATCGTCAGCACACTAATCAGTCGGCCATCTCTCGGCGACGAACGGGTGGTCCTCTCTGGCGTGGGTGGGTGGCTGGGTTGCAGTGACCCTCGAACCCGCCACCGAACACACCACGCTCTCTTGCACCACGACCACCATGAGTATGTGGCAATAAATTACCGCGAGAGACACACACGCACACCCGTGGCCATCATCCCGTCTGGGCCGCACGGAG
>NW_026458218.1:0-1284 GCF_943734635.1 Anopheles cruzii | reverse complement strand
GCTGTCACTTGTGGGACCCCGGTGAAACTTCTACCACGATTCCCACAGAAATGGCCCAACTTTCCCTACGTTCTTGAGTATCGTTTGGATATTAACTTGAAAGCTATATTTTCGAGCACACGTCAAAGATTTTAGCCGAACCGGAGACATCCCTTCAGTGCTTGACTAGCCAGTGGATGTTAATCTGGGGTGGTTTGTTTTTATGTTGCTGAAAAGTTTATTTCCGCTTCAAGGTAAACTTGAAGCCTTAGTGCGTATGTTAAATGCAAAGCACTGTGTGTTGCTCCAACATGTTACGAAGTGTAGTGTTAAGATCTTTATGGAAGCTTATTTAGAACACGATTAAAACATGTTTCGAATAAAAGAGTAGACATTCACTCTCAACCATCGGCTAATGTTTAATCATGTTTAATGGTATCTTTGTCTCTGTTAAATGCATCCGAAGTGCACACTATGCATACCATTAACCTGAAGATGCCACTTTACAAATATATGCAAATAAAATTCAGTCCAAAAATGTGCAAAATAAACGGGTTATAAAAACCATCAACAGAAATCGGTAGAAAGAGAGGACGATAGCCTCTTTGCGAAAATACCATGCGCCTCCTTGTAGCTACAGTACTACTGGTTTCTACGTATCAGTCTTAGTTTCGGCTGCTTGCAGCGGAATGGTTCACTTATGAATTCCGCATCCAGTTCTCATAATTTCGGGCCCCAAAAAGCAGCACGGCATTGAAAAATCACTTTATATTTTCACCGTTCACCGTGCACAACGGTTAACAGTCTACTGTATTGAGTGAAAATCATAGTCAGCTTTTTAGCGCACCTCATCTACTCGCTTTGTGTCTTCTATTTTCCAACTCATAAACTAAGCGCGATGAGAACATGGAATGTGTGGAATGCAAATCCAGGAATGCAGCGCGTGACTGTGTCGCGGAAAGAAAAAGCTCCTCGATATCTTCTAGAGTTCCTCCCGGGAAATGAAACCAAGCGCAGCACATCAAATAATGAACCGTGTGGAATTTCGTTCGCCTTTTTCAAATATTTCTTCTTTCTGACGCTCTCTCTCATTCAATTTCTCTTACTCTCTCTTTTCAGATAAGAAATAAAAAATGGTAGACGATCTAAGTTGATAAAAAATGGATTTCAAGGAAATAATATTGCTGCTAGTAAGTATTACTGCTCTTAAACCGAATACCTCTAAATTATTTTCTTATTTTTTAATTTAAATATCCAACTCTTTGTGCTCCTTAATGGTGACCTATGTTATTCCATGGTTCACTT
>NW_026458217.1:0-1285 GCF_943734635.1 Anopheles cruzii | reverse complement strand
AGCGGGGCCAAATTGCTGACATTACGTTTTTCGGACAACTTTATCGAACAGAACGGGGAGCTAAGGCGCGGACCCGTATGGTGGAATGTCGTTAACGATTGGTTAAAGAACGAAAACGAAATTCGCTGAAAATAATAGCATCTAAGCATATCTCGTAGCACCATTACCGGTCAAACGGAATCGTGCTGTTGGAACTGGTTGACTCGAAGCCGACTTTCAGCTGAATTGCGTTTGGCAATTCGCTGTTGCTGTCTCAAATCGACCCCACTGTTTTTAGACTAAAGCAGCATTTTTCGAGCTACCACCACAGTAAATCCAAATGTAAATAAGGTCACAGTGGCGGCCATGCATTTTGCATCGTACTTTTTTGTTCAAAACCTTTGGTTCAATTTGAGGAACAGGTAATAATAAATCATACGGTTGAATTGGGTAACGATACATGAAACACGCAGAAAGAAACGAGGTGATAAGAAATTGTGTGTATTTTGCAAAAACAAACACAAATTTTCCTAACATTTGCCTGTTTCCAAACCTAGCTTTTATGGAAGTGTATATATTTTATCACTTCTGTAAATGACGGATCCTGGCCGATAGATCTTTGGGTTTCACGTCTCGTCTCCCTAGCCATTGGAACACCTCGAAAACGTTTTGGGGAAAGCATTGAAAAAACAACTTCGTAAATTACACCGAAAGTTCATTCGCAAACATGATCACACTTCGGTGAGGCACTTGGTGCCTTGATGGATTGTCATTTTTTCTCGGCATTTCACACCCGACGCAGACATCGTGTGAGACACTAACTGCTCAGAAAGTGTACCCCTGAGTGCCGGACTACAGGTCCCAAAAGCTGATGATGGTTTCCGATGTTAGTTTATTTGTCAGCTCCTGGAGCCTAGAAAGCTCTTTTCTCCCTGTTTGCCCTACACTCCACAGTCTATCTTGAACCGGTCCGGCTCAGAAGATTGACAACTTAATCCTGGATGAGGGAATTAAAAATCCGTATTGTTCCGGCACAACGGTAGATATTGATTTGTTCATGTCCAGTCCAATCAGATGAAAGCTTGCATGGTCGCCGGAACTCCGGTCTCTGCTCGCGCAACGACAGAGGCGTTCCACTTTCGTTTTCAATTTTGATCCGCTCCGTATGTGTCAAACATAATTGTTCTTCCGCTTGTGGCAAGCGGCGACGATTCCGTCCAATTCCGGCCACCGTCAAATCGAATTATTTGCCAACGCGGATGGAATCCATTTTTGTCGCACGAAACACATTTTTAATCGAATCGAC
>NW_026458216.1:0-1285 GCF_943734635.1 Anopheles cruzii | reverse complement strand
TCCTCCTCCTGAGCGCGGTTTTCGCTGTTTCGATGAATTTCCGCCGGAGCCGGACGCAAACTTTAACGCCCACACTTGGCTACCTCCCGGCCAGGAAAGAGGGATTTTCCGCCGCGGGGCTGGCATAATTTTCCACCACGGGCGCCCGCGTCAGGGACCGGGGGGCAAATGTCCAACAAATGTCCAATAAGGTTGGCCACCGTCGGTCACCCATTTGTTTGTGAAGGGTAGGGTCAAGTGTGGAGGTGGAACACCACTGTTCCAGTTCCGGTTGGTCCTTCGACCAGTCAACTGTCAGTCATACAAGCAACTGTCAGTCAGATCGTTCGATGTGTCGTTGACTCCAAATGCTTGCTGTATAGTTATTCAACAGATGGCGCATCGAGATCACCATAGACGCAGCTGCTGTAAAAATAGTCCGTAAAAACACAACGTTACAGTAAGCAACAGGGAAGATGAACACTGTCTCTGTCACTGTCTGATTATTATCTTTTTTAGTGTCCGATTGAATCGTCCGATATTGAATCGACTCCCAACTCAATCGATATCCCGAACCTTTGCGTTGAGAAGACTGTGCCTGGGCCTGGGAAGGAACCGTGCCCAAGAAGTCTTGGGCGTTGATGCGTGTCGTGTAGTAGATTCTGTAGTGGAGACCACCACATGGCCCATCAAGCTTCAAGTCCAACCAGAGATCCTGGCCTAGGTATGCTGATGATGACATAGACATTAAAGACAGAGTTTAGACATTGACAGTGGGGTCCTGGGTTGGGTCGGCCACACAGCTGGACTTGAGTTTTGATGTGGAACCTTTAGTCGTACTTCTTCGAAGATCTTGTACCTACCTCCAATAGTCAAGAAACATAAAGGGGCTTAAGCTAGTGACAGAAATTGACAGAAAAGGTCCCTGTAGCTAGTTTTATCCCGTTTTCCAACGAATTCCAAGTCGGAATAATTTCGGAGCGGCTCCCAATACTCGGCAGCTCGAGGCAGCAAAATGGTCCAAAGTGCAATATCTTGCACTCTCTCTCTCTCTCTCTTTCTCTCGCTCTTCAGACTACAGGGTGTTCCACCTTTAGCGCCTTCGGACGTAGTAGAGCTCCGGTTGACGCGTTTTACCTTTGTCGCGCCCGTCTATCCCTCGATGCTGACCTTAGAAGACCGGAGGGGAGCATCTTTGCCCCCCCCCCCCCCCCCCCCCCCCGGCCCCCCGGGGGAGAAACCCCCCGGGGGGGGGGGGGAAAATCTCAACGCCGGAACGACCGGAAACGGAACAAGTCGCAAGTCG
>NW_026458215.1:0-1286 GCF_943734635.1 Anopheles cruzii | reverse complement strand
AATCATTGTATTTGTGAGGAAAGTGTGTTATTAGGACTAAAACCATTGATGTGCGGTGTCGCTCTGTGTGCTTAGTTCGCTACGACCACGAAATATTGTAAACTATCACCTACGGCCTTATTATGCTCACCTAATATTTGTCAAGTATATTTTAGGGGTGCACATACCTACGCAGTGGAGGATATTTTTTAATGCGAAATGAAATCTTTTGATTAATATCTATCTGGTCTAAAACTATTCTTTAACTATACTACAGGGTGAGCAAATTAGTGTGCATTTTTTCATTTGGCTATAAAACAAAAACGGCTGAATATTTTTCGATGATTGAACTTTTATTTGAAAGGTTTATTCTTAACATTTATGTATAAAATACAATTTTGGTTGCAGAAAATTTGAAAATATGAAAAAAATATTTCCAAAGTGGTAGGTCGTCAAATCATTCGTCAAAAGCACATTTCATTGAAGATCATTTCCACCTCGGTGGCTATGTATTAGGTCTAGGTGTTAATTCGTGCAGTTTACAATACATGGCACTGCTCACTAAGTATAACGAATATTTTTGAAATGAAATATGTGTTTGACAGCTACTGTCCTTACGCATCTAACGCAGTATAGGTTTTTTTGCTAAGGTGTAAACAACACCTTTTATAAACATTTAAACATGTCAAGTTTTGTTCCTTGTAGAGTACTTTTGCGGGGAGTACTTTTACATTACTGCTTGCACGGCAGCAAAAGGGGTTCTTGTACCGAATCGTCACTGGTGATGATAAGGGGAGTTATTACAAGAATCCTGAACGCAAAAAACCCTGGATACAGTTTGGTGAACCAGGGCCACCGCAACTAAAACAAAATATTCCTTGCGCAAAGGTTATGCTGTGCATATGGTGGGATATGAAAGGTGTGGTATACTTTGAGCTTTTAAAACCTTATTAAATTGTTGAAGGATAACCCCATAAACCACAATTAATGCATTTGAAGTAAAGCTTTGGCCATAAAACGACGGAAATGGGATAAAAGACATGATAAGCTGATTTTTCAAAAAGACAAAACTCGACCCCACATCGCAAAACCGGTCAAAACCTATCTCGAAAATGTCGGATGGGAACTATTAACCCCCCGCTGTATTCACCAGATGTTGCTCCTTCGGACTACTATCTGTTCCGTTGCATGAGCAACGATTTGGCAGCACAGCGGTTCACTACTTTTGAAGGTATAGAAAAATGAGTCTCTGACTGGATCGCTGATAAGGATAAGAATTTCTATCGACACGGAATCGAGGAATTACC
>NW_026458214.1:0-1288 GCF_943734635.1 Anopheles cruzii | reverse complement strand
AACAGTGGAAAAATCACGAACCAAAAAATCGTGATTAAAGTGATTCCGTGAAAGTAACGAAAAAGTTATTGAAACATTCGCGACAAGCAGACATTTTGTCGTCGTGGAGTTGAGGATCCCCCTGCAGACTGCACCTGGAGAACCAGCATCGTCAGCCCGGCTTACGCTACACACGACAGCAAAAACCGCATTTTTTTTCATTGCTTTTTGCAAGCCGATTGCGCACTACTAGATAGACGCATCGACAACCGCACTACCAGATAGACGGAAGCAATTTGTAGTGGAAACAATGCAGCAAAATTCACCTGGAGCACCAGCATCGTCAGTCCGGCTTACGCTACATACGACAGCAAAAATCGCAAATATTTTTTTTTCATTGCTTTTGCAAGGCGATTGCGCACTACCAGATAGACGCATCGACGACATCCGCACTACCAGATAGACGGAAGTAATTTGCAGTGGAAATAATGATATTATGCGGGTCCAGATAAGTGACAAGTTCACGTGCTTAAAGCCACTACAAAATAGAGCTTTAGCACAAAAATCGCAAATATTTTTTTTTTTTTCATTGCTTTTGCAAGGCGATTGCGCACTACCAGATAGACGCATCGACGACATCCGCACTACCAGATAAACGGAAGTAATTTGCAGTGGAAATAATGATATTATGCGGGTCCAGATAAGTGAAAAGTTCACGTGCTTAAAGCCACTACAAAATAGAGCTTTAGCATTCGTTTCACACAGTGTTCACAGTTCGAAACTGTGATTGCAGACATAATAATTTCGTCTATTGAAAAAATAACGGTGTGCTGGAATACGCGATGGAGCAGCTCCAACATTCCTCACAAAATTTCGACAAGTGTGTTAGTGAAATGCAATCGGGAACGAGCAGCTTAGACCGCAACGCACGATCTCAACGCACACTGCGATCCGATCCGATCCGCTAAAATTAATGCTGACATTCGACATAGACACACTATTAGGAACAAAAGAGAGCACACATTTGCAGTTAAACAGAAAACTCTTGCCGACCACACGATACAATTTGCATTCAAAGCAAGTCGTCTACGTTACCAACGACAAAAAAAAAAAAAGTCAGCAAAATTATAAGTACACAAGCAATAACTCGACACAAGTCCAAGCACATCGAATACAGTCTGAACAATCGCAAACGAAATTCAACTATTCATCACCACCGGACACCGAATTGTCCGAGGACGTCCAATTTTACCCCCCGGAGGAGTTATGGCCAGTAGTTACGACACCCAATCCCATTATCCTATCCACT
>NW_026458213.1:0-1288 GCF_943734635.1 Anopheles cruzii | reverse complement strand
CGAAAACCGAGCTGTGACGGTGGGGTCGGTTTTGGGCCGGAAAATAGAGGCGCGGGGGTTGACAGGGGAAGGGGAGAGGGGGACGCGGTGTATGATGGTCACACACACACACACACACACACACACACAAGAAACACAAGGGACGGGGACGAAGAGACAAGGCGCCAACCGCGCGCGGGTCGCCAACGCGTTCGAAGGGTGATGGGTGGGGTGGTGGAGGAGGAAGGACCATGGCGGTTTTGTGTTGTTTGTTTGTTGAGACCCACGCTCTCTCTCTCTCTCCCGCATTCGGGTGAAAAAAGCGACGCCAAGACGCCCCTCCCCAACCCCTAAGGTATATGTAAATTCAATGGGGGTGAGGGGGTAGGGAGGTGGAGCCCAGGAGCGCACAAATTAACATGAAGATGTGCGAGATGTTTGGGTGGTGGTAGGGGCAGTGGGAAAGGGGGGGGAGAGATGTGTCATAAATATGTTTAAATTTCGCTGCTTATCGCACCCCGCCCAGCTGGTCGACTCTCACCAGCCCTCCCCCCCCCCCCACCCCGCCTCCCTCTCCTCATTCACCCCTTCTTGGGCACACATTAGAGGCACACAGACACACACACACACACACACGCACGCACACGCAGCGGAACATCGGCGTGAGCGGCGTTTGCGAAGAAATGTCAAACAAAAACTTTATATGCCCTTGATGAGTGGCCAGGGGGGGGGATGCCACGGAAAGGGCGACTCGGAGGGGAAAATGGACGACTGACCGTCATCAAGATTTTCATTACCTCCAACCCCCGGATCCCGGGCCCCCGCGGTCAGCAGAAACTGTGTCCCGGGTCCCCGGGTCGTCGTCTTGTCGCGTCGCGAAACTATTGTGCGATCCCCTATGGCACGGACTGGTGCGGGGAGGGTGGGGGAGGGGTTTGAAAGCCGGGGGGGAGGGTTAGTTTAGGTTTCGGCTCCCCAAGCGCCATAGCGCCACACTCGCTGCGAAGATTCGGCTCGGCTCGCTTCGGCATCCGTTGTTCTGACCACCCAGCGACCACCACCCCCAGGGGGGTCGGGTGGGTGAGGGCGGAGGTATTGGTGGGGGTGGTTGTTGGCGGCTGAATTGTTTGCCGACCCCCTTCCGAATCCCGGGGCTTGGGAAACTTTTCACTCTCCTTCAAAGGTCTCGGACGGAGCATGAGCGGAAGAGGGTGGGTGCGGTGGAGGAGGTGTGGTTGGCTTTTTGGAGGGGGCCGGGTGGAGGGACGATGCGTACGCGCGACGAAGCGTGAGGCGATGAGTCGCTCTG
>NW_026458212.1:621-1288 GCF_943734635.1 Anopheles cruzii | reverse complement strand
TTTGCAAGTTCAAAAACGGCGATTATGACGTGCAAGACAAGGAGCGTCCCGGACCGGTGAAAAAGTTCGAACATGCCGAATTGAAAACTTTGCTGGAAGAAGATGCTTGTCGAACGCAACAGGAACTTGCATACTTATTGGGGGTGACGCAACAAGCAATATCGCATGGGCTAAAAGCCCTAGGAATGATCCAGAAACTAGGATACTGGGTGCCGCACGAGTTGAAGCTGAGGAACATCGAACGGCGCCTTTGCATTTGCGAGCAACTCCTTGAACGGCAAAAAAAAAAGGTTTTTTACATCACATCGTGACCGGGGATGAAAAGTGGATACACTATGATAACCCAAAGCGTAAAAAATCGTGGGGGCTTCCCGGCCATACATCAACATCTACAGCTAAACCGAACATTCATGGCTCGAAGCTGATGCTCTGTATTTGGTGGGACCAGCTCGGCGTTGTCTATTGCAACCAAGCGAAACCATTACAGGAACCCTGTATCGGACACAACTAATGCGGCTGAGTCGAGCGTTGAAGGAAAAACGGCGTCAATATTCAGAAAGACACGACAAAGTTATCCTTCTTCACGACAACGCTCGACCACATGTTTCCAAAGTCGTGAAAATATAACTGGAAACATTAAAATGGCACATACTGGGGGGGGGGGGGG
>NW_026458212.1:0-521 GCF_943734635.1 Anopheles cruzii | reverse complement strand
ATGACCTGGCCGAGCAGCGCTTCCGTTCTTTCGAGGACATCAAAAATCGGATCGATGAATGGATCACGTCGAAAGATGAAAAATTTTTCCGACGAGGAATTAAAAAGCTGCCCAAATTGTGGGAAAAAGTTGTGGCTAACAATGGCAATTACTTTGAAGAATGAGTTTGTAAGGAGTTTTTTACAATAAAGCCTCAAATCATGAGAAAAAACGGCGGTTTTCTATTTGTACACCTGATAATATATTTTATAATAAGGTTATATTAATTTAAAATACAAAAATCTCTTTGATTTATTTTAAAACAATACTCGTTTAACTAAACCCACTTAAAAACTCACCAACATCATGATATTTACGTCTGATAATCTAACTTGGCTATATATTTGACTAGCATTGACTGACAAAGATAGGCTTCTTCTGTTACTCACCAAACCTATTCCCTTTGAGTAGAATAAATCCGATCCACTGAGAGCACCTTCAGCGTATCGAAACACCAAACACGTAAAATAAGGCAACTACAA
>NW_026458211.1:0-1289 GCF_943734635.1 Anopheles cruzii | reverse complement strand
AGACAACATTATAGTAAGCAACATACATTAACATTGTGCAAGTCCGCTCGACAGCCTTTACCACACAGCTCGATTTACCACATAAGATGAAGAATCACTTTTCACGACTGTTACTGCACGAGCAGTATCAGCGCGAGCGAGCGCGAGCGAAAATGGCCAAGGCCGCAAAAAAATATAGATAGAAATCGATCGATCGATCGCCCCAGCGCGGGGATTAAGTGCAGTTGCACCGGCGCCGAGAGAATAAGAACCACAGGAGAAAGGATAGACAAAAATTGCCGATCAGGGACCATCGGTACCTGCGCTTATCGCACCAACAAGCCAGGCGGCATGGACAGAGCAACCAATCCGGACCAAACCGGTTTCGATCCGAGATCGCACGTTGATTAGGCCTGGCGACAGGACACCGAAAGCAATAACACGTTAGGATGCATCCCGGCACTAGGTCAACGCGCCAGCGGGCACCATTGTTTGAAGTACTATAAAAGCGAGCAATTTTCGGCAATCAAATCAGAATCACTTTAGCACTCGAAAGGAGAAGTTTATTGCCAATCCTAGTACAGACTGATTTGATCCTCAAACCCGGGTTGAGCTGCCCACATCCGAACGGTCGAAAGAACCGCTCTCCCCTCCTCGGGATAGGCCTCCACTAGTGAGAGGCACACTAACCGGAGAGGTACCAGAGAGTCGGGGTTCGAGACCACCACACCTGAGGGGCATGTCATTAACTTGTTGGGGTTTCACCTTGTTGATCGTGATTATTATTGGAAGATGATCACTGCCGTGGCGACCCTCGATGACTTCCCACCTAGTCACGAGACGGTCAGGAAGAAACGAGCATAGGGACAGGTCCAGCGCACGTGCCATAGAGATCGGGTGCTTTCGCTAGATCTAGATCGGGTGCTTTCGATTCCGTATTGGAAGCGCAACGAATCCGCGTCTCAAGAGCGCAGAGCGACCGAAGAACTGGAGAAGAAAGGGGAATGCGATAATGGGCTGCCGCTCCGAACGTCGACCAATTTTATGGCGGAACTCATTTGAATTTGAAGAACGAGTTCAAAAGCAACTCCGAAAAACATCGACGCCACGATGCCGCCGTCAATTAATTCGTTTATAACTTTACGATCTGTTCCGAAGCAGTGATTCTTTTAATCCGATTGTAGCCCTGTTTATAAATCGCTTTAGGGTAAAACGACGAAATATTTGACCCTTAAGAGTGCTGCGTCGGTATTCTATGTTAATAATATTTGCTTAATAAGTTTGAGTATTTCGAGTTGCGAGAAGGAAGA
>NW_026458210.1:0-1289 GCF_943734635.1 Anopheles cruzii | reverse complement strand
GTCTCATAAATGTATGTAAATTACGCTACACACAGAGGTATTTATTACGAGTTCTTGCGCATGAAATAAGTTCCGAAATCAACTTTTCGGCATTGCCATTGTGCCATTGTGGCCCATTGTGGCTACGATCTCGACATTAAAGATGGCCAAGACCTCAGAAAGCTCCGTTGTTGACATCACTTAACAAGTAAATTTTCCCGGCAAGGAACCGGTTCATTTTACAACACCTATCTCCCGGAGTTACGACATTAATCCCAGAAAGGTTTTGGTGCGTGATTAAAAAACAAGTCACAACATAATAACCGTGAACCAAGAGTGAGGAAAGCACCCAAGGAGCAACTATGTACCTTTTAGTGTACGTCGTACCGTTCGGCGTACACTCGAAGGACCGTCCGTCGTACCGTTCGAAGACCTGCAAAAAGCAGCAGCTTTGCCGTTCTTCGTACCGTTCGCCGGCCGTACGTTGAACCGTTTGCCGGCCGTACGAAGTACCGTTCTTGGTACGGTGTTTCGTACACTCTACGTACGGTTGTAAAAAGCTAATTTTATGGCATTTGCTATAAAGCTTTGATGAAAAATATAGCGCATATAGTCGGGGAAATACTGGGTCAAAATTATTATAGCAAACCAGTAAAATTATTTTTTATTATTTATTTATTTATTTGTAAAATACAAAATAATTTCGTTACCCAGCGACGAACGTGCAATCGCCGTGCGCCGTGCAAAGCATTACAATCTATCCAATCTATCGGTTAAGAGGTGGATCCGGATAACCCATCAGAGAGGCAACAACACTCTGGTAATCGACAATGTTTTCGAAAACGACGAAATAGATCACTTTGATGGTGGTATCACAAGCGGTTTGCGCTCCGTTGGCAGCTCCGAAGGGCTGCCATCTGTGGTGCTCCAACATGGAAAATGCCAAAAGTGACCAAGATTTGGACTGATCCCATTCAACTGCGTGTACCTTCATATGATCGTCGTGGGTCAGGAGCAGCTTAATCGTCTCAGCTGACTCCGGTTCTTTAGCGTTGCCTCCCCTCGCTGGGAGAGTTTTCCTTCTTCTCGGCCGACAACTCCTGTGGCCGCCGAAGCAAACACCAGCAAGCGAACAACGTTGTTGGGTGGCAAATGTAAATTCGTTTTCGCGAAACGGTGATCTTTTGTGACGCACCAAATTGTTACACAGCATCGCGTCTTACGCTTTCCTCTGTCATTGTGCTCCGGCTCGCTTGGGCCGGTGCCGGGACTCGCCGTCGGGGCTGCGTCGAGGGCGCCTCGCTACGTAA
>NW_026458209.1:0-1290 GCF_943734635.1 Anopheles cruzii | reverse complement strand
CAGGCACAAAAGTGGACATAGTTTAACCCTTTTATTGATGGGTTGCAAACCGAAATAATTTTTTTTTCGATCTGAAATCATTTACCTGATGTGAACATAAGGTAATGATGAATGAACAGCAAAACTGGGAAGTCCCAATCGGCAGGTACAGCCATCTTTTTAACAGTTCACATCTCAACGTATAGACCTAGTAGCCATTCACTTTGTGGTTTCTTATAATGAATTTATGAAGATTTTAAGCTGTTCAATAAGTTTTGTGGTTCGATAAGAAAAACCAAATTTAATGATTTTAAATACACTTTACTATGCAAGAGCTTGTTTCTGCGTTTTCAGGTGTAGTTGCTGTTTTTGGACGTCCTTGATGTGGATCTTCTTCAACGCTTGTAAGATCTCGTACTAAGTTTGACCCAAAAAACTTATGGAACACCCCAGCATTTTAGGAGTGTGGATTCATCGGTAGAAGGTGTCTGCTAGGCACCGCTAGACAGATGCGGCGCTGAGCTGTGCCAACCGAACCGAGCTGCAGATCATGTTACCAAAAGACAAGCAAACGATTCATCGAATTCGCTACGCGGACCCGCTACAAGAGCAGCATCCATCGATCACTGGCCGTGTCGAGGTTGTGACCTGGCAACTGCATGCTTCAAAAAACCACAAACGAAAAGCGTCGACAGATAATACCCTCTAACACGCCGGGGCGCCCGTGAGAAACGCGGGTGTCACATATTGATGTCCCCGGACACACTCTCGCATCGATTGGGGCGTTGAGCAAATCCCTGCCAAAGCCATACGGTCGATGAATGATGGAAAACATGACGTTTGGAATGATTTTTGGTAAATTATCACGTTCCAAGAATTCCCAAACGGACCGGGCGGCACGTGACACAAAACCCGATTTTCCAGCCCCGGTTCGGTTAACGGTCGAGCATAAACAAACTCTGGGCAAAAACTCGGCCCTCGCTCTCGGTCCGTCGCTTATGATTGATACTGATTCATTGGACGCCCCGGATCACCACAAGACGGTGCACGCGCGCGGCCAGTAGCAGCCCGGAGTCCATTATCCTTACGGATTCGATCAACGGACATCATCAACGCCATCACAGCTTCATCAACAACACCACCGGCGCCATCTGCATCGGGGAGCCATGCCATTGTTTTTCTCGGAGCCCGAAGAACAACGTCAAACATCAGCCGCCAGCCGCCTTTTCGGTCAACCGCCCCCCGTCCCCGTCCGGGGGATCGCCGTTGCGGTGAACTCTTAATGAATTCCAAGTATCACTTCCAAGGATC
>NW_026458208.1:0-1292 GCF_943734635.1 Anopheles cruzii | reverse complement strand
CCTCGCGCGTTCGCTGCTCGATCCAATTTGCCTTCGTTGGTTTTTTTGGGCGGCAACCAGGTCCCGGGTGAGTTCCCGCAAAACGTGCTGGGGTTCGTTGTTGTTGTTGTTTTAGCATGAGCGGCGGCGACAAGGGCACCACCCGCCCGGAACAGCCCAACCGTGGAGAGATTGTGAAAAATTGTTGCTGGATAAATAACTGCCGCTCGCCGCGAATGGCGAAATATTGCTGTAACTGTGCAAATATTTACCTACGGCCATGTTAAATTCCAGGTACCCTACCGAACCTTTGACAGGTAGGGTTGGTACCAGGCCAGGCCAGGCCAGCCAGCAAGCTGCGAGCGACTTCTCACGCTAATTGCAAATCGATTTGGGGTACTCTCGGGAGAAGCGTCTCAAGAGAACACACGTGCGTTCCGTGAGCTGTGCCTATTTGACTATTCTTGAGCATCCTATTATCGTGACATTTGAGTCACAAAACATGTAATAAAAGCATTGGAAACCAACGGTACATGGCGATGACATTAATTTAAATTACTCCCTACTGTAATGCCTTCTCAAATAATTGATGCCAACATTAGTTATGAGTTGATAAGTGAAAAATGTAAAGTGACACCACTTTGCTAGATATGCTGCATTCTAATTGGCACAGACATACAAGCAGACGTCATAAAAACCGCTCGAAAAAGCACAGTCTTAGCGGATGACACAATGAAGTTGTAGAAAATGGCTCTCAAAGAACATCGGCAGAAGGCCTTATAGGAGGTCTGATCAAGCATTTTCGCGACATTTGTGTTTTTGCAAAAATCTTGCATTTGCATCTATTTTGTCCCTTTTAAAGTAGTAAAGTGTTTTGTTCCCCATCAGATATCATACACTTGTGTCAGCGTTTTTTCCAAATCGGGCCCAAATCTGGAGAAAACAACTCATGATGCACCGCGAACCTGCAATCGAAGAAAACTGTAAGCAAAACTGCTCACATTCGACCAACCATCGGCCATCTGAAAAAATTTTGAACCATCAATAAGCGCTGCTTTTGGTCTTAAAAGCTTCAACATAAGACACAGTCAACATTTCGATTGCGTCCGAGCTCTTAAATTGTTAAAGATTAAGTCTTAAAGAATTCTGAGCTCTTAAAGATTCTTTGCGATCAATTTTTTAGATGGAGCCAAATCATGTCCAAGCTAAATAGCTGTCAAAAATTGACTGATTACTCAAAATGTCCGAACTTTTTACTATAGTTCACTGACATGTATAGCAATGTTACAAAAAATCAAAAATCAAATATACGT
>NW_026458207.1:0-1292 GCF_943734635.1 Anopheles cruzii | reverse complement strand
AAGTGATTGGTAGCTTATGGTCGGACATGTCTATAGGAGAATATCTTAGTTTTTGGCTAATTTCGTTGTTGACTACGCTATTTGCATTTTTACTTCAACTTACTTTGATTAAATATTCTGTAATGTAGTAAGAAAAATCAATATAATTTATTTGTCGCTCTCATGCGCACTCGAATCACGCCAAGATCATGAATTATCGTGATGTATTTACTTGGGACATAAAAGAGCTATACGGTGTACGATCCCCCGCTGTGCGATCGATAGTGTAGCCCGTAAATCAACGACAAATGATCACCATGAGAATCGCGAACGAATCGGCTTTGGACAGTTGCAAATTGGTGCAGATGCAGAACTATTATTGTGAATGGAGTGCAGTGAGCATTGTCCATGTTCGGAGGATGACATCGTCGCGGAACCAGGTTAATGGTAAAGAGCTTAGAATTACACCGGTGGAAAACATTTACCAAATGATATACAACATTACGAACTTTAATGAATTCAACAATCTCATTTTGCACTTTAGACTATTTAGAAAGATTAAAACCCTTAGAAAGTGACTATTAAGTATTTATTATCTCTTTGTATATATAGTACACAGCCAAACGGCTGAAGATCGTTTGCTAACGTAGTGCCATCATATGCACAAAACTTATCAAGTAATTTGTAATTAATTTTTATCAACACCAAAATGTGTTAATATTAAAATTCTAAACTAGCGGTAAATTGAAATGTATTAATGACATCTGCACATTCGCAGCTGCTTCAACGACTCAAAATCTATCTTCTTGCCGCCAACCACGGCGATATGATAAGCGATAATTTATTTCTGACAAACCGTTCAATGAAAACAGCATCATTCGTCTGGCTCAACTGCTTGTCCTTTTCGGCACAACCCTAACTTCCTCGTTATCTACCCACCGAGAAATGATTGAATGAAGGTGACTTATGCTCAGACTGACAAAAATGACGAGGGATTAGATTTGATTTCAAAATTGATCCAACCTCAAATAATGCACAGATTTGCTACGTTGCATACATTCCACCAGTTAATACCAATGTCAACAACGTTTGTTAGATTTTACTATTTGAGTTTGTTAACTTACAGCTCCGGCTTTCGATATCCGTTTTTTATGTTCCGGTATTCATGTACATGCGGCCGTGTATTTCCATGCACATGTATTTCCGTGGCGGAAATAATAAATTGTCTATATAAACAAACTTTTCTTGTTCTTTTTTTAAAACTGCACGACAAATCGGACAACGGCAACGGCTTAAGACGACTACGATAAACT
>NW_026458206.1:0-1292 GCF_943734635.1 Anopheles cruzii | reverse complement strand
AAACTTACTTAAGTACTTATCAAACTAACTTAACAAACTTACTTAACGAACTTACTTAACAAACCTACTTAAGTAAGATAAGTACTTATCAAACTAACTTAACAAACTTACTTACAAACTACTTAAGTACTTACTTAAGTTCTACTTATAGTAGTACTTAGTAGTACTTATTAAGTACTTACTTAAGTACTTATCAAACTTACTTAACAAACTTACTTAAATACTTATCAATCTTACTTAACAAACTTACTACTTATGTACTTACTTAAGTACTACTGATAGTAGTACTTAGTAGTACTTATTAAGTACTTACTTAAGTACTTATTAAACTTACTTAACAAACTAACTTAAGTACTTATCAAACTTACTTACTAAACTTTCTTACTAAACTTACTTAACAAACTTGCTAAACAAACTTACTTAAGTACTTATCAAACTAACTTAACAAACTAACTTAACAAACTTACTTAAGTACTTATCAAACTAACTTAACAAACTTACTTACAAACTACTTAAGTACTTACTTAAGTTCTACTTATAGTAATACTTAGTAGTACTTATTAAGTACTTACTTAAGTACTTATCAAACTCACTTAACAAACTTACTTAAATACTAATCAATCTTACTTAACAAACTTACTACTTATGTACTTACTTAAGTACTACTGATAGTAGTACTTAGTAGTACTTATTAAGTACTTACTTAAGTACTTATTAAACTTACTTAACAAACTAACTTAAGTACTTATCAAACTTACTTAAAAAACTTACTTAAGAACTTATCAAACTCACTTAACAAACTCACTGAAGTACTTATCAAACTTATCAGTATCACATATCACTTATTACTGACCTCCGACCTTATCAGTATCACATATCACTTATTACTTAAAAAACTTACTTAAGAACTTATCAAACTCACTTAACAAACTCACTGAAGTACTTATCAAACTTATCAGTATCACATATCACTTATTACTGACCTCCGCCTTCAGACTGAATTTCTGTTGGCGATTGGCTCTCTATTTATACCCATTTTTGGTCGCTCATTAGCGTGTAGCACTCATGGTTTTTGGCGGCAGAAAATTAGCGCACGACCACATTGATAGTTACGTAACTCATCATTTTGGCGGTATGATATTTTCGGGCGCACCGGGAGCACCGGGAGCATCGGGCGCACCAAGCGCACCGGGCTGACCGGGCGCACCTGGAGCACCGGGCGCACCGAGCGCACCGGGAGCACCAGGAGCATCGGGCGCACCAACTGCACCGGGCTGACCGGGCGCACCTGG
>NW_026458205.1:0-1292 GCF_943734635.1 Anopheles cruzii | reverse complement strand
AAGTGATTGGTAGCTTATGGTCGGACATGTCTATAGGAGAATATCTTAGTTTTTGGCTAATTTCGTTGTTGACTACGCTATTTGCATTTTTACTTCAACTTACTTTGATTAAATATTCTGTAATGTAGTAAGAAAAATCAATATAATTTATTTGTCGCTCTCATGCGCACTCGAATCACGCCAAGATCATGAATTATCGTGATGTATTTACTTGGGACATAAAAGAGCTATACGGTGTACGATCCCCCGCTGTGCGATCGATAGTGTAGCCCGTAAATCAACGACAAATGATCACCATGAGAATCGCGAACGAATCGGCTTTGGACAGTTGCAAATTGGTGCAGATGCAGAACTATTATTGTGAATGGAGTGCAGTGAGCATTGTCCATGTTCGGAGGATGACATCGTCGCGGAACCAGGTTAATGGTAAAGAGCTTAGAATTACACCGGTGGAAAACATTTACCAAATGATATACAACATTACGAACTTTAATGAATTCAACAATCTCATTTTGCACTTTAGACTATTTAGAAAGATTAAAACCCTTAGAAAGTGACTATTAAGTATTTATTATCTCTTTGTATATATAGTACACAGCCAAACGGCTGAAGATCGTTTGCTAACGTAGTGCCATCATATGCACAAAACTTATCAAGTAATTTGTAATTAATTTTTATCAACACCAAAATGTGTTAATATTAAAATTCTAAACTAGCGGTAAATTGAAATGTATTAATGACATCTGCACATTCGCAGCTGCTTCAACGACTCAAAATCTATCTTCTTGCCGCCAACCACGGCGATATGATAAGCGATAATTTATTTCTGACAAACCGTTCAATGAAAACAGCATCATTCGTCTGGCTCAACTGCTTGTCCTTTTCGGCACAACCCTAACTTCCTCGTTATCTACCCACCGAGAAATGATTGAATGAAGGTGACTTATGCTCAGACTGACAAAAATGACGAGGGATTAGATTTGATTTCAAAATTGATCCAACCTCAAATAATGCACAGATTTGCTACGTTGCATACATTCCACCAGTTAATACCAATGTCAACAACGTTTGTTAGATTTTACTATTTGAGTTTGTTAACTTACAGCTCCGGCTTTCGATATCCGTTTTTTATGTTCCGGTATTCATGTACATGCGGCCGTGTATTTCCATGCACATGTATTTCCGTGGCGGAAATAATAAATTGTCTATATAAACAAACTTTTCTTGTTCTTTTTTTAAAACTGCACGACAAATCGGACAACGGCAACGGCTTAAGACGACTACGATAAACT
>NW_026458204.1:0-1293 GCF_943734635.1 Anopheles cruzii | reverse complement strand
CGATCTGAGCGCCGGACATCTGATATTGGCCAGTTCTGTTCATCGTCACGCGAGCTCCAACACACCAACCCGAGCTCCGAGAGCATTCCGCAGCAAACGTTGTCCAGAAAACGAAGTTTGAACTCACATATAAATTTCTGCTTATTACATATTCATATTCATGAATTAATAATAAACTATCTTCATAAAAGAGTACCGTGACTAATCAAAACAGGACAAAAGCATAACCACACAGCAGAAGAAGCATTGATAACAGGTAGTGCTGGGATTTAGTTTCAGCGGGGTCAAAGTTGCTGAGAAGTAGAAGTACAACGGTTTTACTTAAAGGCCGGTCTTAAAGGCTCCACTTTGGTTACGATGCAACGTTAGGATGCGTCTGAAAGGACGCATCGTAACGATGCATCGTTACGTGTGGACCGGCCTTAACACACATTTGTCCTGCTAAGCGAAGACACGAACCTATCGCTGGGGTGCTTTTTTGCTCCAGTCTGTGGATGCTCTCCTGTTGCTTTTCCAATGTTTTTTTCGTTCGGTAGGTCAGTGGAGTACAAAATTAGTCTGCACAATTCATTCAACAAAATCTTTTCGTGTTTGATAAAGTCTACCTATTTCGTTGATCCATCCAATAGTTGGTCGAATACATAAATACACCCAGAATGCAAATATAGAAATTAAACCTTTTTTCGCGAAATTGATGGCATGGAAACGTGTTGTATTTTCTAAAGCGCTGATTCCGAGTTATTTTATAAAACAGGAACCGAAAAGCTTTGTCGAAGTTGACGCTGCCTCTTCAAGGGTTTACACGGTGTTCCGAAAGCTCACCAGCTGTCAAAGGGCAGATGTTATGACGTTTCTCTGTTTTCTTTTGAGTGCGTAGTCAAGTTTGTAAAATCGCCGCCGCCCCCGGAAATCAAATTCGCAATCTGAATTTTTTTGCAATTTGGAAATCAAATTCGCAATCTGAAATTTTTTGCAATTACTGTGAGAAAATGTTGAGAAATTGTGGAATTCTATTTTAAATGGCGTAAGTATTGCAAAAGATCTCTCCGGTCGCTCGATCTGATCCGAGAGTTTTTGATGTTAAAAATTCTAGTCCCGCTGCGCGATTACGGAATCCCGGATTTCTACCAGGGACGCAGGAACGCCAAACCATCGAAGGGTAGCGCAAATTGGGGGCGCAATATTTCACGCCAGTTTTCGCCCGTGCAATATTTCACGATCGTAAGTCGACTCCTTGCGTGCAAGCAACATTCGTTCTTTCGTGCAATTTCCACGCTGCTGTCAGTTTTGTTT
>NW_026458203.1:0-1294 GCF_943734635.1 Anopheles cruzii | reverse complement strand
GGTCGAACTCCCGATTGCGGAGGACCTTGTTGCGATTGCTGCGGAAGTCCTTGTTTGTGTTGATGCTGGTGCGGGGGGCCTTGGGACTGCGGTGGAAGCCGCTGTTGAGTATGGCGGTATGGAGTACATATTCCTTGTTGACGTATCTGCGCTAGCGACTGTGTGCTCGTCGCCCAGTGGTACAAGATTTGCCAATTAGCTTGTTCTCTTAGTTCTTGTTCTCTGTTCTCTTACCTGAGGGATACCACCACCCGCAACACTGCTTGCCTGCATCGGTACCGTTCTCGGCGTCCCCTGAAAAGTTGCACAATTGCGCCATTCAAGAGCAAAAACATAATGAGACATCCAATGTAGGTCTATAAATTCGTGTAAAAATATAGACATTTTGTTACCATTCTTATGCTAATTTTTTTAACATTCTACTGGGCATGGAATTTCATTACAAGTGTTCAAAGAAACTAACAAGATTTTTGTAAATCAATCGAATTTGCTAAGGTAGTGGGACAAATGCTCGAGATAATTACGCTGAATTATTCTATTTGATAACGTTTATAGCGCAAAACGTCGCATTAGTCTGCCACTTTCATCAACAAGCAACGTACACAGACACACTACCTCTACTACTGTATGAAATATCATATAGGTATTGTTACGGGTTTCATATCGTAGAAGCAAGCAAGATGGGTAGCCTGAGAGAACGGACACACACACACCACCGGTCCCCAATTGCAGCAGGTTAAAGCACGCTTCATTTGCACGGTATCTCAAATAGCACGGTTGCAGCATGTGTGACGACAATGAGATAAACGACGCCTTCGAGTTGGCCGTAAAGCTTGTAAAGGAGTGGGGCAACGAAACAGGGCTCATTGATCCGATCGACGGAACGGTAAACTTCGTTCGTGGTTGTAAAGTTTACATGCATTTCGGTTGCATTGGTGGTGGCGGATGAGCTGCAGATCGGAATCACCTCGAATCCGGCCGATGATGAACTGTACACCGCCATCAAAGGCCAGGGAGCCTTTCGGAACGGAACACCCATAAGAACCCGCCGTTCGGAGCAGGTGAAAGGAGTCGAAATCATGCTCCACAGGCTTGTGCTTTCTAACCGATATGTACCTCTTTTGACGCATTGCAGCTCAAAGATGCCTTAGTAGGACACGAATTTTCAATTGGCAGCTACGAACCGATCCGGAATCGCTTCATCGCTGAGTGCTTGGGGTTACGAGCGTTCGGGTTAGCTACCCTTCCACTGGCGTACATCGCTACGGACAACTCGATGCGTACAGGTATTCAG
>NW_026458202.1:0-1294 GCF_943734635.1 Anopheles cruzii | reverse complement strand
CAAAGTTAACATGTGTGTTAACAAACAATCAACCTATTTATAGTATTGAGTGATTGGTAACTTATGGTCGGACATGTCTATAAGAGAATATCTTGGTTTTTGGCTAGTTTTGTTGTTGACTACGCTATTTGCATTTTTACTTCATCTTACTTTGATTAAATATTCTGTAATGTATTAAGAGAAATCAATATAATTTATTTGTCGCTCTCATGCGCACTCGAATCACGCCAAGTTCATGAATTATCGTGATGTATTTACTTGGGACATAAAAGAGCTATACGATGTACGAACCCCCGCTGTGAGATCGATAGTGTAGCCCGTAAATCAACGACAAATGATCACCATGAGAATCGCGAACAAATCGGCTTTGGACAGTTGCAAATTGGTGCAGATGCAGAACTATTATTGTGAATGGACTGCAGTGAGCATTGTCCATGTTCGGAGGATGACATCGTCGCGGAACCAGGTTAATGGTAAAGTGCTTAGAATCACGCCAGTGGAAGACATTTACCAAATGATATACATCATTACGAACTTTAATGAATTCAACAATCTCATTTTGCACTTTAGACTATTTAGAAAGATTAAAACCCTTAGAAAGTTACTATTAAGTATTTATTATTTCCTTGTATATATAGTACACAGCCAAACGGCTGAAGATCGTAGTGCCATCAAATTCACAAAACTTATCAAGTAATTTGTAATTAATTTTTATCAACACCAAAATGTGTTAATATAAAAATTCCAAATTAGCGGTAAATTGAAATGTATTAATGACATCTGCACTTTCGCAGCTGCTTCAACGACTCAAAGTCTATCTTCTTGCCGACAACCACGCCGATATGATGAGCGATAATTTATTTCTGACAAACCGTGCAATGAAAACAGCATCATTTGTCTGGCTCAACTGCTTGTCCTTTTCGGCACAACCCTATCATCCTCGTTATCTCCCCACCGAGAAATGATTGAATGAAGGTGACTTATGCTCAGGCTGACAAAAATGACGAGGGATTAGATTTGATTTCAAAATTGATCCAACCTCAAATAATGCACAGATTTGCTACGTTGCATACATTCCACCAGTTAATACCAATGTCAATAACGTTTGTTAGATTTTACTATTTGAGTTTGTTAACTTACAGCTGCGGCTTTCGATATCCGTTCATGTACATGCGGCTGTATTTCCGCGACGGAAATAAGAAATTGTCTACATAGACAAACTTTTTTTGTTCTTTTTTCAAAACTGAACGACAAATCGGACAACGGCAACGGCTTAAGACGACTACGATAAACT
>NW_026458201.1:0-1294 GCF_943734635.1 Anopheles cruzii | reverse complement strand
GGTCGAACTCCCGATTGCGGAGGACCTTGTTGCGATTGCTGCGGAAGTCCTTGTTTGTGTTGATGCTGGTGCGGGGGGCCTTGGGACTGCGGTGGAAGCCGCTGTTGAGTATGGCGGTATGGAGTACATATTCCTTGTTGACGTATCTGCGCTAGCGACTGTGTGCTCGTCGCCCAGTGGTACAAGATTTGCCAATTAGCTTGTTCTCTTAGTTCTTGTTCTCTGTTCTCTTACCTGAGGGATACCACCACCCGCAACACTGCTTGCCTGCATCGGTACCGTTCTCGGCGTCCCCTGAAAAGTTGCACAATTGCGCCATTCAAGAGCAAAAACATAATGAGACATCCAATGTAGGTCTATAAATTCGTGTAAAAATATAGACATTTTGTTACCATTCTTATGCTAATTTTTTTAACATTCTACTGGGCATGGAATTTCATTACAAGTGTTCAAAGAAACTAACAAGATTTTTGTAAATCAATCGAATTTGCTAAGGTAGTGGGACAAATGCTCGAGATAATTACGCTGAATTATTCTATTTGATAACGTTTATAGCGCAAAACGTCGCATTAGTCTGCCACTTTCATCAACAAGCAACGTACACAGACACACTACCTCTACTACTGTATGAAATATCATATAGGTATTGTTACGGGTTTCATATCGTAGAAGCAAGCAAGATGGGTAGCCTGAGAGAACGGACACACACACACCACCGGTCCCCAATTGCAGCAGGTTAAAGCACGCTTCATTTGCACGGTATCTCAAATAGCACGGTTGCAGCATGTGTGACGACAATGAGATAAACGACGCCTTCGAGTTGGCCGTAAAGCTTGTAAAGGAGTGGGGCAACGAAACAGGGCTCATTGATCCGATCGACGGAACGGTAAACTTCGTTCGTGGTTGTAAAGTTTACATGCATTTCGGTTGCATTGGTGGTGGCGGATGAGCTGCAGATCGGAATCACCTCGAATCCGGCCGATGATGAACTGTACACCGCCATCAAAGGCCAGGGAGCCTTTCGGAACGGAACACCCATAAGAACCCGCCGTTCGGAGCAGGTGAAAGGAGTCGAAATCATGCTCCACAGGCTTGTGCTTTCTAACCGATATGTACCTCTTTTGACGCATTGCAGCTCAAAGATGCCTTAGTAGGACACGAATTTTCAATTGGCAGCTACGAACCGATCCGGAATCGCTTCATCGCTGAGTGCTTGGGGTTACGAGCGTTCGGGTTAGCTACCCTTCCACTGGCGTACATCGCTACGGACAACTCGATGCGTACAGGTATTCAG
>NW_026458200.1:0-1294 GCF_943734635.1 Anopheles cruzii | reverse complement strand
CAAAGTTAACATGTGTGTTAACAAACAATCAACCTATTTATAGTATTGAGTGATTGGTAACTTATGGTCGGACATGTCTATAAGAGAATATCTTGGTTTTTGGCTAGTTTTGTTGTTGACTACGCTATTTGCATTTTTACTTCATCTTACTTTGATTAAATATTCTGTAATGTATTAAGAGAAATCAATATAATTTATTTGTCGCTCTCATGCGCACTCGAATCACGCCAAGTTCATGAATTATCGTGATGTATTTACTTGGGACATAAAAGAGCTATACGATGTACGAACCCCCGCTGTGAGATCGATAGTGTAGCCCGTAAATCAACGACAAATGATCACCATGAGAATCGCGAACAAATCGGCTTTGGACAGTTGCAAATTGGTGCAGATGCAGAACTATTATTGTGAATGGACTGCAGTGAGCATTGTCCATGTTCGGAGGATGACATCGTCGCGGAACCAGGTTAATGGTAAAGTGCTTAGAATCACGCCAGTGGAAGACATTTACCAAATGATATACATCATTACGAACTTTAATGAATTCAACAATCTCATTTTGCACTTTAGACTATTTAGAAAGATTAAAACCCTTAGAAAGTTACTATTAAGTATTTATTATTTCCTTGTATATATAGTACACAGCCAAACGGCTGAAGATCGTAGTGCCATCAAATTCACAAAACTTATCAAGTAATTTGTAATTAATTTTTATCAACACCAAAATGTGTTAATATAAAAATTCCAAATTAGCGGTAAATTGAAATGTATTAATGACATCTGCACTTTCGCAGCTGCTTCAACGACTCAAAGTCTATCTTCTTGCCGACAACCACGCCGATATGATGAGCGATAATTTATTTCTGACAAACCGTGCAATGAAAACAGCATCATTTGTCTGGCTCAACTGCTTGTCCTTTTCGGCACAACCCTATCATCCTCGTTATCTCCCCACCGAGAAATGATTGAATGAAGGTGACTTATGCTCAGGCTGACAAAAATGACGAGGGATTAGATTTGATTTCAAAATTGATCCAACCTCAAATAATGCACAGATTTGCTACGTTGCATACATTCCACCAGTTAATACCAATGTCAATAACGTTTGTTAGATTTTACTATTTGAGTTTGTTAACTTACAGCTGCGGCTTTCGATATCCGTTCATGTACATGCGGCTGTATTTCCGCGACGGAAATAAGAAATTGTCTACATAGACAAACTTTTTTTGTTCTTTTTTCAAAACTGAACGACAAATCGGACAACGGCAACGGCTTAAGACGACTACGATAAACT
>NW_026458199.1:0-1296 GCF_943734635.1 Anopheles cruzii | reverse complement strand
TTTTTTGTGTGTCAACAAATTCCGAATGTCGACGCATAGACCTAGTATAGTGATATTTAATTTATGCCAACGATGATAATAATTATAATTTTTCTTATTTATTGCAAAAAACAGTTAACGGGCACCGTAGTCTAATTGGAAATTGACAACTTAACAAAACTTAGAACTAGAACTAACACTAAAAAAAACTTGCGAAACGAACGCAGAAACTGGTTAGCAATATTTAAAGGGAAATATAGATAACATACACCAATATAAGAATTAAACAGTAACACGGATGAAACAGTTACTAAGAAGACATGAAGGCATAGACATCACGACGCTCATCCAGCGATATATTAAAGTCAAGAAGTGACGGAAAATTTACCTACGACAGAGAGCCAGTAACGAGTCATTATGATGTCATTGTCATTGATTTGAATGATTATGCTGAAGAACTTATTGGAAACCGTACACATTAATTTTTAAATATGAAAACTAATACTAAAATGTTCAACTTTTAAAAACTCCATTCGATACACTAAGAATTTCCGTTGACCCAGTTAGGAAAGAGTTAACCAATCTCACAAAAATTGTTTAGAAAAAAATAAACCCTCCTGATGAGTGAATTTGGCTTATTGGTTCTATAGAATTGAAAGCAAACAGTTAGCACATAGATTGAGAAACACTTGCCACTTGGTAAGCTAGTAATGTATGCCAATTTCTTGATGGCGTTACGCGGTCGTTCACTTTATTTGTGTCTTGGCGGGCGAGTCTCACATATTGCTAAAATTAACGCTTCGTGCCAAACGCGGTCCATGCGTCGTTTCCAACTTTGCACCACTGGAGCAAGGCTGCTTGCCACCGTCGTACTTCCATCCACGCTGACGTGCGTTGATGGATATGTTGCGACGTTGCATTTCGCTGTGGCAACTCCGTTGGCAACACCTTGCCTACACCTTGCCTAACCCCCGGAATGCGGCGAACCGCTATCTTTTTCGAAACAACTTCGCCTGCCAATGAATTCATCTCCACACGCTTGTCACATTTCGGTTGTCAGCGGAAGTGCATCCAGAGTGCGCGAACCTTTTGCGGGCGGGCGAGTTGGACGTCGTTGGGCGGGCGCACCAGAACAAGATGTTCAAACCTTCACCCCACCTTCGCCACCGACGCCCTCAGCCGACGCGAGATGTCTATTCGCAATCGACGATTCTCGCAGCATACCACCCGCCCCCTCGGGGGACGGTTCAATGCTCCAACGGCAAGGGAGGCGCATGTTTCGTCTAACCAAACATTGTGCAACAAGCAATCGGATGC
>NW_026458198.1:0-1296 GCF_943734635.1 Anopheles cruzii | reverse complement strand
CCCGCCGGTCGAGCTGCTGCATCGTGTGTGCATTCGAGAGCGCATTAGAAGAAAAATAAATAAATATTCCCTCTCTTGAAAAACGATGGCTTACACTTAACACACGCGCGCGTTTCTTTCTTCCTAAATCCACTTAAAATCTATCGGCCGTTCGACTAAACTATCCGCGTGCGTACTCTCTAGGACATACTGAAAAGGCGATGCTTGCGATGGCGGTGGAAAGTCCACGCGCGCTGGTTGTACCACGTCGCCGTCTGCTGGTAACGGCCAAGACACGCTTCCGGTTCACTTCTTACAGTTGCTCTCTTTGCGAATCGCGTTCCCTTTGACTGTCTCTTGAGCGCATATGCTTTCTAAACTACACAGTTTTGCTTCTTTCAACAAAAGGTGGGATAGTATTTCTTCGCTACCAGAGAATGTGTGGTGTCCGTAGTTGGATCATTTGTTTGCTCTCTAGCCTTAGTTGCCTACTCACTTTCTCTTCCTCTCCAATGTTTTATGATCGCTCGTAGAAATGCATTGTGAGGACACTTCCCTGATCGGAGACATCGGAAAAATCCAATAAATCGTGTGCGCTCTCTTTCTTTCTCTGTTACCCTCTTTGTCTTCGTAAAATCGGTTTGGCTTTTGTCTTTGATACTTTGCGGTATACATGTGTTATGTGGGATGTTCTATAGTTCGGTACGATAATACATCATTATTTATCAGTTAATTCTGTTGCTCACACTTTGCCCATCCTCTCTTTTTCGCTTCTCTGTTTGCTTCTCTTCTCTTTTTTCTATTTTGCTCCGTGTGTAGTCTTCAAATTCTGTTAACGGTTAAAAGCTTAAGTACTGATTGGTTTCGGTTGACTTCTTGCAGTTGATCGAAAGACACACGCGACGTGTGCCGTGTCATCCACAACACACTTATCTTACAAAACGGATTCCTGGTTAAAATGAACGCACTACGCTTTTACTAAAAATCAGTCCAACGCGCACGGCCTGTTACCCTGGCGACGAACGTGGGTAACTCTAAATGCAACTAACATACAGCGCTACTCGGTGATTAAGAACGATGTGTGTGCTGGGAAGGGACTTTGCTGCTACGGCGGTAATGGACAAATAAATAATGATAAGAGAAGTACACGCACTTCCTATTTACATGCTGCTGAATGGCGGGGACTGAACTGAATTGGTGGTAGGTAAGGGATTTGGTCCTGGTCGTTTAGTTAAGTCTTCCTGCTGACAAATAACTGTTCTCTCATAACTGTGGCCACATTTAACAAGATACTTTAGGCACACCACACGACGCTTT
>NW_026458197.1:0-1297 GCF_943734635.1 Anopheles cruzii | reverse complement strand
CCCCAAAGTGCTTATAAAGCCATAACTTCTTCTGTTGCATATCTCTATCTTTCATTGATTAAAATCTTCTTGACTTCCTTCTTCTCTCTATCTCTATCTTCTCTTTGTTTTCTCAAGCGTTTTCCTCATATTTTTGCAACCTAGCCGTGTCCTTTTAATTGTATTACTTTTGTACTTCTCTTCTGGATCCTCAACTTTTCATGTATCTTTCGAAATTGTGTCCCCTGACACATTTTTCTTTTCTGCTTTAAACTAACTTGGTCGGATTGTCGGCGCCGCTGTCGAATGGCGCTGATGATGGGAATGATGGTGCGGCTGCTGCTGGGTCAGTGGTTGCTGCTGCGTCTGATGTTGTTGAATCTGCTATTGCTGCTGGTTCAGTAGTCGCTGCTGCGTCTGCGGTTGTTGAATCTGCTGCTGCTGTTATGGCTGTGGCGATGACGATGCATTGGCTGCGGAGGGCTGATGTGACAAGCGGAAATACGCCGCAGTGTTGTTACTGCCATACTGCGACGAGTAACCCGACTTTGGCCCATCGAGCTCTGCGACCACGGCTGCAACTTGCTGCTACCTCGGCTGTCTTCTCCACTGATTGGGGTTGGCAGTGTCGTCGTCCGCCTTCGTCAACGTTCTGGCAGTCGCGAGCATAGTGACCCGGCCGGTCACGCTTGAAGCACTCTTCGTCGTACGGACATCCTTCTTGCAGGCAAGCTTTCGAAAGCTGGCTGTGGCGTTCGTGAACTGATGATACCTGGTGACCCGGTTCGTGATACTCGGTGACCCTCTCCGTTCTCGTCTCGGCTCCGTCATTGTTGTCACCATCACCTTCACTGTTGTCACCTTCCTCCTCCTCTTCTGCGCCATTTTCTTCCTTCTGCTGATCGACCCGCACGGTCTTTCTGGTGCGGAAGGTACCCGCGACGATCTTCCTCCTAGGCTGTTTCAAACTGTTTCACCACTGCTTCACTGCTCGACGTAGCATCACGGCACATTAAACTCACACACTGTGTCGTGTTCGTTATCCACCGGATAACTACTTATCGACACGGGATTCTTATCCCACCGCTGTCACCATAAAATGTAACGACTTCACACGTTGTCGTTGAACATTTAACACCGCTGTCACCAGAAACGTAAAGACCTCACTTAAAAAGGCTGAACATTTACACCGGCACTGGTTTGCACTCTGATCGAAGATTCGAACTGAACTGATCCTTCTTTCCGACTGAAGACTGAAATCCAATGATGACTGCGTCCGAGTGATCCGAATGAGCGAATGAGTGAAATGAGAATGAGA
>NW_026458196.1:0-1297 GCF_943734635.1 Anopheles cruzii | reverse complement strand
GAAAGAGGCAGAAAGGGACAAAAGGGATCGGCGCGTGCCGGCGCGTTCTTTTTAGTTACGAATCGCAACGGGGTAAGACCTTTTTGTCTTTTAGCGCCACGCATACCACGCCACGCTCCACGCTCCAGCCTCGTGCAAAAATTGTGTAATACCGCGTGTAATTGTGTAATCCACGGCAAATAAAGCTGCTCAAAGGAAGGGTGCCTTCCCCCCAACGAAAATTCGTAACAGTAACTAAGATTTTCAAAAGGATTGTTTTATGAGGAATTTCAAACAAGACCAAATGTGTGTTATTCGTTTGTAGCTCAATGCCAGGGAAACATACTGCACCATTTGGCACCCTTTTAAGAACAGTTCTACCAACATAAGTCATGGTGAGCCAGACTCACCAGGCTATTGCCTGGCCATACATTTTGTCTGTTCCCACTCTCTCGGGTTATGTTTTATTTTTGCGTTGTTCAACCGAGCTCTCATCTCTATCACTTGTGGCCATGGACGGAGCAGAATGATAAAACATATTCAAACAAATTTCATGCAGATTAGTTGAATTTATTGCAACTCCAACTGCCGACCGTTGTTTGCCTCGCGGGACTCTGCGGGCTTGGGCAGGATGTTCATTTTTTTGAATAAATATTTGTGCTGCCCGCGGCATGGATTGGTATTGGTTACGCAGCAAACGCTGCTGCTGCTGCTGCTGCGCGCGCTGTTGATGATGTTGTTCGCTTATTGTTTATTGTTATCAATTAATGCCATGACCATTCAGCGCAGCTAGAAATGGTTTGTTGTGTGTCGTTTGTGTCCGATTGTGGAAGGAAAATGCAAACGATACATGATTTTTGCTTGCCACGCAGCGGTGGACAATTCGTTTCTATTTGCCCCGCACCACTAATAGCACGTTCGGCGTCGAGACCGATTTATGGTTAGTTTTATGATCAAAAGATACGGAAAAAAGAAACACCACGAAGCGGCAGATTGTTTAATCATGCGTGGAACATAATGTTGTTTGCTTGAGGTTGCGTGTGTGATTATGTTATTAAATTGTTTATTAGGGCCCCTTCAATGTGCAGATGCGATTGACCGTATTTGCGAAACGCATCTACATGTAGCACTTGGTCGACGGTGCGGTGTGACCGAATTAATACCGTAAGTACGTAGCATTTCAACTTGTCATTTACGCAGCAGCTCTGGGCACAATTAGTTGCCTAATGATACGAAAGCATAATTGGCAAAAATAAAAACCAGCCTGTAATGAAAGTGAAATGTTTCGATTTGACGAGCTCTGGAACTCCGGAATATA
>NW_026458195.1:947-1388 GCF_943734635.1 Anopheles cruzii | reverse complement strand
GCCGACGATTTGTGCAGCGTCGTGGATGTATCCGACAGCGAGGCACCAGGCGCACCGAAACAACGTCCGAATCATGAGGCACAGCGTCCTGGTCCGGGATCAAACCAGCGAAACTCACAGTTCTTCACGCCGCATCCGCGTACATCGCCACCAACACACCACGCAAGTGTGAACGTCCATGCTACGGAGAAGGGCAAGGAGACGTTCAGAAAGTGTCCGATGTGCGAAGGAGAATGCGCGTCGCTGGGAACCTGCTCAAAGTTCACCGAGGCACCAGTGTCAGTGCGGCGAGCGGTGGTGAACCATCAGCAGCGATGTCGAATGTGCCTAGAAAGCCATCGCACAAGGTGTCCCTCGGCTACAAAATGCGGCGTTAACGGCTGCGATCTGCGACACCATCGTTTGCTGCACATAACGGATGAAACCGTGAGTACGACCCAA
>NW_026458195.1:0-847 GCF_943734635.1 Anopheles cruzii | reverse complement strand
TCGCTAAGCGCGGTACCCCTCTTGAGGTGATGAGCGACAGGGGAACGAACTTCGTAGGAGCCTCGAGAGAGTTGGCGGAAGCGCTGGAAGAGGTGAACCACGACGCACTAATAACGGAGTTCAGCAGCCCGGAGATGAAATGGACATTCAACCCGCCGGGAGCGCCGCACTTTGGCGGCTGTTGGGAACGATTAGTGAGATCGGTTAAAAACGTACTTTCGCAATTCCAGCTCCCTTATCGGCCAACGGACGAAATCCTGCAAACGACGCTAGCGGAGATCGAATTCATCATCAATTCGCGCCCGCTTACATACGTACCGATCGATGACGTCACAGGTACACCACTCACACCAAATCATCTGCTCTTAGGAAGTGCAGACGGAAGCAAACCACCGACGCCCTTCAACGACGAACCGACGGCGCTTAGATCGGCTTGGAAGGCCGTACAGCGGAACGCCGATTGGTTCTGGAAGCGCTGGATCGCAGAGTATTTACCTACTCTTACCCGTAGGACGAAGTGGTTCCAACCTCGACGGCCGCTCGCAGAAGGGGACGTGGTCGTCATCGTCGATGAAAAGTTGCCCCGAAATTGCTGGCCGATAGGGCGAATCGTCTCGGTCATCAGGGCAAAGGACGGACAAGTACGACAGGCGACCGTGCACACGTTGAACGGCGTCTACACGCGACCAGCTGCGAAAATAGCCGTACTCGATATCGCAGCAGACCAACGACTCACCACGTGCCCGCGACAGCGTGAGAGAGTGTGACAGGTGAATGGCAGTCACACTCAAGGGGGAGAATGTTATGACATTTCGTCATAACGCCGACTGTCAATGCGGGCAGTGCG
>NW_026458194.1:0-1298 GCF_943734635.1 Anopheles cruzii | reverse complement strand
GTTTTTACAAAGTCTCTGATGGTTTTTGTCATACCGGGAAAATAGTAATTTTTTATAAATTGCAAAGAATTTTCTTTAGCGTTTCGGTGCGCAAAATTGTGGATTTCTTTCACTTTCTGTAGTTGTTCTTCTTCTGTTTCTAGATCCTGAACTTGTTTTTGTGAGTATCTAGCTTTTAATGTTTTTGGATTGAACATCGTTTTATATATTTCCTGTATTTTACCCATGGTATGTTCATCACATAGGATTCCGTTTCTAGTTGCAGGGTTTAAGAATTTTTTAAATTTTTCTTTAATAAATTCGTTGGAAAAATTTGGTTCACAAAATGTGTGTCTATTGTATCCTTCGAATGGTACGATATGTTCGTAGGAGGAATTGGATGTTATGCGGAAAATTAATTGATTACGGAAAACGTTAATAGGGGCTTCAGTGGATGGGATGAAGGAATTGTCATCATCTTCGGCGGAATGGTTTGTTGGAGTTAGTGAGTTAATTTGTATTCTCGATAGTGCATCAGCTACTATGTTAGCTTTACCTGGTTTGTAGTGGAGCTCGTAGTCATGTTCTTCCAAAAAAGCTTTCCATCTTTTTAATTTAGCATTGTTATTTTTCGGGGATAGTGTGAATGTTAGTGGGAGATGGTCGGTAAAGATTTTTAGTTTTGCTCCATATATGAAGTTTCTAAGACTTTGTAGAGCCCATACTACTGCTAGCATTTCCTTCTCATTGGTTGCGTAGTTTTCCTCCGTCCTGGAAAGTGTTCTGGAAATAAAAGTTATTGGTCGTTCTCCGTGTTGATGTTGTTGTGACAAAACTGCTCCTAGTGCTTTGTCTGAAGCATCTGTGGTTAATATGAAAGGCTTTTCAAAATCTGGGAAAGTTAAGACATCATTTGAACATAATATATTTTTCAAACATTCAAATGCTTTCTTTGCCGGTTCGTCAAATTGAATCGGAAAATTTTTTGACTGGGTTTTTGGTATCTGGCGATGGCCATCCTCACCTCTTAAAAGTTTTGTAAGGGGTTTCGCTAAACTTGCGTAATTCTTTACAAAACGTCGGTAATAGCCGGAGAGGCCCAAAAATGCTCTCAACTCTTTGAGATTTTTCGGCTCTGGATACTTTTGAATACATTCGACCTTTTTCATATTTGGTTTGAGTCCTTCTTCGGACACAATGAAACCAAGAAATTCAACTTCAGTTCTAATGAACTCTGATTTATCAGGTTGAATTTTAAAATTCGCTTGTCTCAGCGTTTGCAGAATGGTTTTTAAATTTTGCATATGTTCTTCGAATGT
>NW_026458193.1:699-1298 GCF_943734635.1 Anopheles cruzii | reverse complement strand
GCTGAATGGTGCTGAAATGGTGAAAGTATCTTAGCGGCTGCTGCTGCTGCAAGTTGATGGAACTTTGCTGTCACCTTGTCACCCTGTACCGCCGTTGAAACATTGTTGTGGCGGGTTGTCCGGGCCGTTGTCCTGCGTCCGAGCGTCCAGCTCCAGCTGCGGATGTGGATGATCGCGGTCGCGGATAAACGTGCTGCCTTCAGAATGCTGCTGCTGCTGCCTCGTTGCAGTTACTTTTTAATCGATTGTGGCATCGGCGAGGTGAGACAAGCGGTGAGGCCGATGGCGGGGACGCCGCAGACCCGCCGAGGGAGAGAAAAAATCCATTAAAACATTTTGTAGATATGCTGCGGAGAACATCTTAACTTAATAAGAAATCCCAGCACCGGTGAGCCACCACGTCACGACCCACGGGATCGGGTTCTGGCTGGGCTGGCCGAGGCCGAGACCCCGGCACCAGCATCGCACAACATCCTCGGCTTCAAAACACGGACCACGGACAACGGGCAGACAGAGTGAAGGAAAGAGAGAGATCGCTCTTTGCGCAGTGAAGACAAAAAACCAATATTGATACATATCCTGCTGTGGGCCGCCGCGTT
>NW_026458193.1:0-599 GCF_943734635.1 Anopheles cruzii | reverse complement strand
GCTGAATGGTGCTGAAATGGTGAAAGTATCTTAGCGGCTGCTGCTGCTGCAAGTTGATGGAACTTTGCTGTCACCTTGTCACCCTGTACCGCCGTTGAAACATTGTTGTGGCGGGTTGTCCGGGCCGTTGTCCTGCGTCCGAGCGTCCAGCTCCAGCTGCGGATGTGGATGATCGCGGTCGCGGATAAACGTGCTGCCTTCAGAATGCTGCTGCTGCTGCCTCGTTGCAGTTACTTTTTAATCGATTGTGGCATCGGCGAGGTGAGACAAGCGGTGAGGCCGATGGCGGGGACGCCGCAGACCCGCCGAGGGAGAGAAAAAATCCATTAAAACATTTTGTAGATATGCTGCGGAGAACATCTTAACTTAATAAGAAATCCCAGCACCGGTGAGCCACCACGTCACGACCCACGGGATCGGGTTCTGGCTGGGCTGGCCGAGGCCGAGACCCCGGCACCAGCATCGCACAACATCCTCGGCTTCAAAACACGGACCACGGACAACGGGCAGACAGAGTGAAGGAAAGAGAGAGATCGCTCTTTGCGCAGTGAAGACAAAAAACCAATATTGATACATATCCTGCTGTGGGCCGCCGCGTT
>NW_026458192.1:0-1298 GCF_943734635.1 Anopheles cruzii | reverse complement strand
CAGTCGGGCGGAAGTGGAGGTGATAAAAAGGATGATAAAGATAAGAAGAAAAAGTACGAACCACCAATTCCTACACGGGTCGGTAAAAAGAAGCGCAAGGCGAAGGGGCCAGATGCGGCCCTAAAGTTGCCACTGGTCACGCCACACACCCGATGTCGGTTGAAGCTGTTGAAACTGGAGCGCATCAAGGACTATCTGCTGATGGAGGAGGAATTCATTCGCAACCAAGAAAGACTGAAGCCACAAGAGGAAAAGATCGAAGAGGAGCGCTCCAAAGTGGATGATCTGCGCGGAACGCCGATGTCGGTCGGGACACTGGAAGAGATCATCGACGATAATCACGCGATCGTTTCCACGTCCGTCGGCAGCGAGCACTACGTCAGCATCTTGTCGTTCGTCGACAAAGACCAGCTGGAACCGGGCTGTTCGGTGCTGCTCAACCATAAGGTGCACGCTGTGGTCGGTGTCCTCGGGGATGATACCGATCCCATGGTGACGGTGATGAAGCTGGAAAAAGCCCCGCAGGAAACGTACGCCGACATCGGTGGGCTGGACACACAGATCCAGGAGATTAAAGAGTCTGTCGAGCTACCGCTTACGCATCCGGAGTACTACGAGGAGATGGGCATCAAGCCGCCGAAGGGTGTGATCCTGTACGGTCCACCCGGAACGGGCAAGACGCTACTGGCAAAGGCGGTGGCCAACCAAACGTCCGCCACGTTCTTGCGAGTGGTGGGCTCGGAGCTGATTCAAAAGTACCTCGGCGACGGTCCCAAACTCGTCCGTGAGTTGTTCCGCGTGGCCGAGGAACATGCCCCTTCGATTGTGTTTATCGACGAGATTGATGCCGTCGGAACGAAGCGATACGATTCGAACTCGGGTGGAGAACGTGAAATCCAGCGAACCATGTTGGAGCTACTGAACCAACTGGACGGATTTGATTCGAGGGGCGATGTGAAGGTGATCATGGCCACGAACCGTATCGAAACCCTCGATCCCGCCCTCATCCGCCCGGGTCGAATTGACCGTAAAATCGAGTTCCCATTGCCCGATGAAAAGACGAAACGACGCATCTTCAACATCCACACCGCCCGCATGACCCTGGCCACGGACGTGAATCTTTCCGAGCTGATCATGGCGAAGGACGATCTGTCCGGAGCGGACATTAAAGCCATCTGCACGGAGGCGGGATTGATGGCACTTCGGGAGCGTCGAATGAAAGTCACCAACGAGGACTTCAAAAAATCGAAGGAAAGTGTGCTCTACCGGAAGAAGGAAGGAACGCCGGAGGGACTCTA
>NW_026458191.1:699-1298 GCF_943734635.1 Anopheles cruzii | reverse complement strand
GCTGAATGGTGCTGAAATGGTGAAAGTATCTTAGCGGCTGCTGCTGCTGCAAGTTGATGGAACTTTGCTGTCACCTTGTCACCCTGTACCGCCGTTGAAACATTGTTGTGGCGGGTTGTCCGGGCCGTTGTCCTGCGTCCGAGCGTCCAGCTCCAGCTGCGGATGTGGATGATCGCGGTCGCGGATAAACGTGCTGCCTTCAGAATGCTGCTGCTGCTGCCTCGTTGCAGTTACTTTTTAATCGATTGTGGCATCGGCGAGGTGAGACAAGCGGTGAGGCCGATGGCGGGGACGCCGCAGACCCGCCGAGGGAGAGAAAAAATCCATTAAAACATTTTGTAGATATGCTGCGGAGAACATCTTAACTTAATAAGAAATCCCAGCACCGGTGAGCCACCACGTCACGACCCACGGGATCGGGTTCTGGCTGGGCTGGCCGAGGCCGAGACCCCGGCACCAGCATCGCACAACATCCTCGGCTTCAAAACACGGACCACGGACAACGGGCAGACAGAGTGAAGGAAAGAGAGAGATCGCTCTTTGCGCAGTGAAGACAAAAAACCAATATTGATACATATCCTGCTGTGGGCCGCCGCGTT
>NW_026458191.1:0-599 GCF_943734635.1 Anopheles cruzii | reverse complement strand
GCTGAATGGTGCTGAAATGGTGAAAGTATCTTAGCGGCTGCTGCTGCTGCAAGTTGATGGAACTTTGCTGTCACCTTGTCACCCTGTACCGCCGTTGAAACATTGTTGTGGCGGGTTGTCCGGGCCGTTGTCCTGCGTCCGAGCGTCCAGCTCCAGCTGCGGATGTGGATGATCGCGGTCGCGGATAAACGTGCTGCCTTCAGAATGCTGCTGCTGCTGCCTCGTTGCAGTTACTTTTTAATCGATTGTGGCATCGGCGAGGTGAGACAAGCGGTGAGGCCGATGGCGGGGACGCCGCAGACCCGCCGAGGGAGAGAAAAAATCCATTAAAACATTTTGTAGATATGCTGCGGAGAACATCTTAACTTAATAAGAAATCCCAGCACCGGTGAGCCACCACGTCACGACCCACGGGATCGGGTTCTGGCTGGGCTGGCCGAGGCCGAGACCCCGGCACCAGCATCGCACAACATCCTCGGCTTCAAAACACGGACCACGGACAACGGGCAGACAGAGTGAAGGAAAGAGAGAGATCGCTCTTTGCGCAGTGAAGACAAAAAACCAATATTGATACATATCCTGCTGTGGGCCGCCGCGTT
>NW_026458190.1:0-1299 GCF_943734635.1 Anopheles cruzii | reverse complement strand
CCCGCCGGTCGAGCTGCTGCATCGTGTGTGCATTCGAGAGCGCATTAGAAGAAAAATAAATAAATATTCCCTCTCTTGAAAAACGATGGCTTACACTTAACACACGCGCGGGTTTCTTTCTTACTAAATCCACTTAAAATCTATCGGCCGTTCGACTAAACTATCCGCGTGCATACTCTCTAGGACATACCGAAAAGGCGATGCTTGCGATGGCGGTGGAAAGTCCACGCGCGCTGGTTGTACCACGTCGCCGTCTGCTGGTAACGGCCAAGACACGCTTCCGGTTCACTTCTTACAGTTGCTCTCTTTGCGAATCGCGTTCCCTTTGACTGTCTCTTGAGCGCATATGCTTTCTAAACTACACAGTTTTGCTTCTTTCAACAAAAGGTGGGATACTATTTCTTCGCTACCAGAGAATGTGTGGTGTCCGTAGTTGGATCATTTGTTTGCTCTCTAGCCTTGGTTGCCTACTCACTTTCTCTTCCTCTCCAATGTTTTATGATCGCTCGTAGAAATGCATTGTGAGGACACTTCCCTGATCGGAGACATCGGGGAAATCCTCTAAATCGTGTGCGCTCTCTCTCTCTTTCTCTGTTACCTTCTTTGTCTTCGTAAAATCGGTTTGGCTTTTGTCTTTGATACTTTGCGGTATACATGTGTTATGTGGGATGTTCTATAGTTCGGTACGATAATACATCATTATTTATCAGTTAATTCTGTTGCTCACACTTTGCCCATCCTCTCTTTTTCGCTTCTCTGTTTGCTTCTCTTCCCTTTTTTCTATTTTGCTCCGTGTGTAGTCTTCAAATTCTGTTAACGGTTAAAAGCTTAAGTACTGATTGGTTTCGGTTGACTTCTTGCAGTTGATCGAAAGACACACGCGACGTGTGCCGTGTCATCCACAACACACTTATCTTACAAAACGGATTCCTGGTTAAAATGAACGCACTACGCTTTTACTAAAAATCAGTCCAACGCGCACGGCCTGTTACCCTGGCGACGAACGTGGGTAACTCTAAATGCAACTAACATACAGCGCTACTCGGTGATTGAGAACGATGTGTGTGCTGGGAAGGGACTTTGCTGCTACGGCGGTAATGGACAAATAAATAATGATAAGAGAAGTACACGCACTTCCTATTTACACGCTGCTGAATGGCGGGGACTGAACTGAATTGGTGGTAGGTAAAGGGATTTGGTCCTGGTCATTTAGTTAAGTCTTCCTGCTGACAAATAACTGTTCTCTCATAACTGTGGCCACATTTAACAAGATACTTTAGGCACACCACACGACGCTTT
>NW_026458189.1:0-1299 GCF_943734635.1 Anopheles cruzii | reverse complement strand
AGATAGTTTTGCATGAAAGAATAAAGAAAGTTGGTTTCTTAATTTTAGTTTACAATTGTGAAATTGTAATTGTCTCCATCCATTCCATTCCATTCCGCTCCATTGTTCCAGTTGTTCCAGTTCTATAGTAATAGATATCATACTATAACTGTAAGGCAATATCTATTGAAATATAACACGGACTCTATTGACGATTGAAGACTGATTGAAGACTATTTTTTTATCAGCCCAACGATTCGGCGTTATATCGATCATGGAAGCTATACACTGCGCAACAACTACTATCTGTTTAGGTCGCCCTAATGCAGTCGCATTCCCACGATGAAATTCGACGTGTACTTACTTTCTTATTGGGTTCTATCTATCTGTGGCAGTAGCTTGTATATATGACTCGCAGCACCTCGACAGTTAGAATGTAACGACCAAAAAGCGAGTAATGAATCTGAAGTAAGAATGCACTTCCATCTCGCACGCACAGCATTAGAATATTAAGAAAAACAACCCACCTTGCACTAAGAAAAATGCCGAAGAGTTGATTAGCATGTGATGAAATGCTTTTCGCACACATAAGTTAAGCATTTACGGTATCAATAAATAGTACTAGTAGCAAAACAAAATCTCAAAACAACAACAAGAAAGTATCAACGAACTTTAAAGAGATAACATGCTTCCTGTTTTGAGGTTCAGCAGTTCACCGGGATCCGTGAAAATAAATACCTCGCCCGCTTGTCTCGGAAAATGGACATTCATTTCAAGTTTTATGCCGAAAACAACTATGTGAATGTCCGGAAGGTCAGAATGACCTCCGCACAGAGTCGATCCAAATGGCCAACTTAGTTTAATGTCTTGAATAAATTATTTGTTGCACCATGCAACGAAAACTATGGCTGTTTAGATATTTCCCTCGAGCATCTTATATTAACTATAACCGAAAATACTAAGAAATATTTCATACCCTCTACTATTAAATTATTGTTGTACAAAATACTACATACCGAAATCACAAACGGCCAAAAAAGTGAGAAAATTGTTGTTTAATACCCGAACTGGAGGCCAGTGACGACATAATAATTGTACCAATATATTTTTATACGCTACACTGACGCTTGATAAATTTTCTCCAACCGATTGCGTTCGATCGTTGAAGACAGAGACGCTGATAATGAATTCGATTGGGGGTTTGCGTCTTCCATCTTACGATATAAAAACACACCAATCCAAGCGGTTTATCATTCCGTTGTGAACTCCCAATCGTACAGTACATCCAAGTGGTAGGCAGACATGAAGGTAAGTCCCAGC
>NW_026458188.1:0-1299 GCF_943734635.1 Anopheles cruzii | reverse complement strand
AGATAGTTTTGCATGAAAGAATAAAGAAAGTTGGTTTCTTAATTTTAGTTTACAATTGTGAAATTGTAATTGTCTCCATCCATTCCATTCCATTCCGCTCCATTGTTCCAGTTGTTCCAGTTCTATAGTAATAGATATCATACTATAACTGTAAGGCAATATCTATTGAAATATAACACGGACTCTATTGACGATTGAAGACTGATTGAAGACTATTTTTTTATCAGCCCAACGATTCGGCGTTATATCGATCATGGAAGCTATACACTGCGCAACAACTACTATCTGTTTAGGTCGCCCTAATGCAGTCGCATTCCCACGATGAAATTCGACGTGTACTTACTTTCTTATTGGGTTCTATCTATCTGTGGCAGTAGCTTGTATATATGACTCGCAGCACCTCGACAGTTAGAATGTAACGACCAAAAAGCGAGTAATGAATCTGAAGTAAGAATGCACTTCCATCTCGCACGCACAGCATTAGAATATTAAGAAAAACAACCCACCTTGCACTAAGAAAAATGCCGAAGAGTTGATTAGCATGTGATGAAATGCTTTTCGCACACATAAGTTAAGCATTTACGGTATCAATAAATAGTACTAGTAGCAAAACAAAATCTCAAAACAACAACAAGAAAGTATCAACGAACTTTAAAGAGATAACATGCTTCCTGTTTTGAGGTTCAGCAGTTCACCGGGATCCGTGAAAATAAATACCTCGCCCGCTTGTCTCGGAAAATGGACATTCATTTCAAGTTTTATGCCGAAAACAACTATGTGAATGTCCGGAAGGTCAGAATGACCTCCGCACAGAGTCGATCCAAATGGCCAACTTAGTTTAATGTCTTGAATAAATTATTTGTTGCACCATGCAACGAAAACTATGGCTGTTTAGATATTTCCCTCGAGCATCTTATATTAACTATAACCGAAAATACTAAGAAATATTTCATACCCTCTACTATTAAATTATTGTTGTACAAAATACTACATACCGAAATCACAAACGGCCAAAAAAGTGAGAAAATTGTTGTTTAATACCCGAACTGGAGGCCAGTGACGACATAATAATTGTACCAATATATTTTTATACGCTACACTGACGCTTGATAAATTTTCTCCAACCGATTGCGTTCGATCGTTGAAGACAGAGACGCTGATAATGAATTCGATTGGGGGTTTGCGTCTTCCATCTTACGATATAAAAACACACCAATCCAAGCGGTTTATCATTCCGTTGTGAACTCCCAATCGTACAGTACATCCAAGTGGTAGGCAGACATGAAGGTAAGTCCCAGC
>NW_026458187.1:0-1300 GCF_943734635.1 Anopheles cruzii | reverse complement strand
GTGTGATGGTACACATCCTTCCCCACGTCATCCAGATCGTTGTGCTTGCCGCCGGCACGAATGCACTTTTGCGTGTTGGCCGTACGCACCCAGCGTGCCATTTCGCTTGCCGGATCGACCGTACCGAGGAACATCGGCTTGAACTGGTTCATCCCGGCGTTCGCGAACAGCAGCGTCGGGTCGTCGAGCGGAATGACCGACGACGAGTGCACGTACAGGTGCTGCTTTTCCTTGAAGAAATCGAGGAAAATGTTCCGAATCTGGTCGGCAGTCAGCGTGGTGTCCATCGTGGCGGCGACCATGTTCTTCGGGCGGAAAACAAATTGTGTCTGGGAAAGAGAGTAAAAAATAAATGAACTCTTAAACCGGTTCTCGTTGCTTCGCTCCAACCTCCAAGTTACTTTCACTTCGCTTATGCACGCGTGTCACATCCCTGTCCCCGGTGGGTGGGAGTTTCTTGGGTGCAAAAGTTGCTCCGTATTTCATCAGCCATCAATGGCCTCACTCAGTCTCCTCTCGCCCCACAAACAATGCGGGGCATTATGTCATGATTCACTACTTTGCGAAACTTACCCTTTGGAAAGATGAGGCTCCCCTTTCGTGGCCCAAAAACTAATATTCGCTCAGCGCCACTGGCGATAGGACGAAAACAGCGACACTTTTGCCCACGTTTTTGTGATTAGTTTTATGATTGACGAACTGTGCGTGCGCGTGGCTACCGTAACACACTCAGCGATGTTTAAAAGGGTTGCGACTGAATTGTATCCTGTTTTTTACACGCACTGCAACGTAGGAATATGCAAAGTGCCGGCTGTCCACGGAATCGATCGCGAAAGAACCATGCTGTGAGTCACGTGTACTGTGCGAACATGCTCCCTAATGTGTTGATTTTAGCCTGAACAATTTGACAATTTTTGAGCCTGATTGTGAGCTGAAAATATGAGTTATCAGTTGCTTCTTGAACTAGTCAACAGGAAATTAACCACATTTTGAGTACATAACGTAAAGAACATCGTTTCCTTACCACAAGAGCACGTTCGCAGAGCGCGTGTTACGGTAGCGTTACCCGACGCTTGCTGTCAGTGTGCATCTGTCAGTGCGCGCGACCGAAACAAACATCCTCTGCAAATTGCTTCAATTTCCCGGTGCGTGCGTGTGCCGATAAACGTAAACAACCCGCTCGATTAGAGCCCGCCGGAAAATCGTGTCCCTTTTAAACGTTGAGAGTGAGCTTTCTGCGCGTCGATCGGCGTTCGAAACATTTCTGCTGACGCACCCAACGACTACAACAAACCGGCAA
>NW_026458186.1:0-1302 GCF_943734635.1 Anopheles cruzii | reverse complement strand
TTTATATTTCGTATGCCTTGCCTCGTGAGTTTTCAAATTACCTGCGTGCGACAGAAAATTACTGAATCATTACGAAAACTAGTATTATTGTAGCAATACAAACTATTTCTACTGAAATATCATTTCTCAAAGCTACCTTTCATCTTAAATTTCGCTGGGCAGAACGAGCAAGCATATGATTTGCTCAAATTTGAGTGGTGGTATCGGATGTGTGCAGCCCTTTTCGTGTTGTCCGAAAAGGTCTTGCCACAATGGGAGCACAGCAAAGAACAAGTGTGAGTCGGAAGATGGTTTTTCAGAGCTTCTCTTGTTATGAAGCCTTGCTTGCAGACGCTACAAAAGTAATTTAGCCCACTTGCATGAATTCTATCATGTTTTTCAAGGCTTTCTATGTCCAAAAACAACATATCGCAGATATTACAACAGTGGACCTCATCTTTGTGCACGGATTTTAAATGGTCGCTCAAGTCTCGCGCAGATGCGAAAAATGTTGACGGTTCACAAAATGAACACAGATGCTCATTTGCCGATTGGTTTTTCTGACTAATAACGTTGGTATAGGGCAGGGCTTCAATTCCATAGTCTGACTCATCAGATGACGTCGAATTGTCGTTGGAGTTTATTTTAACAATTGATGTAACTGCAACAGCTCTTTGCGAACCAATGGAGCCTATCATGCTATCAGATTGATTTGATTCCTCTTCGATTTGTTGCAGTTGAACATCAAATCTGTCGTTTTGCTGTACAGTTGAACACGGATTGCCATCAAACTTGTCTCTTGTATCTTTCGTGTCATCAAAACCTTGACAACAAATTTGAGTCTCTATTTGTTTGTTCCAATCATTGAACATCTCAACGTCGTTCTTTGGAGTATTTGCCGTCGATGTTGCACACTGTTCATCCGGATACAGCACCGCCAAGCATTCAACGCTGGTCATGCAAAGGTCGTACAGCTCGTTTGCCTCGATAATCCTGCGTTTGCAATCGCCACATATTTTTGTGGGCCATTGTTTATGTTGGTTACTGGCGAATGCTTTGGGACAAATCGTGCACAACACGTCCAAAAGCGACAATGTTTTGTTAGCCGGTTCACGAACACTACAGACAACACCAACTGCCGTCAGACAAACTCGACAATATTGCGATTCCATTGCTGCGTTCAAGGGTTGTGATTGATCTTCAAATGTTTCTAAACGATGGCTGCAAATTGCAGTGCTAAAAAATAATTGGTGGAACAATGTGAGCTTTGTTGATAGTTTGCAGTAGAAATCAACAAACATGCGAATGTCAAACTGATTTTAT
>NW_026458185.1:0-1302 GCF_943734635.1 Anopheles cruzii | reverse complement strand
TTACTTGTGCTTTGCATTGATAGGCAGCGCTTGGCGTGTGAAACGATAACGAGTTCGTGATTCGTTAGAGAAGCAATATACAGCGTGAAACTTTAATTTTCTCCGTATTCAATAATCATTACACAAACCAAATTTTAATCTCTCAAAGCAATTAAAACAGAACTCTAGGAAAAACAAAAAACAGCTTGTCGTCAACATTTTCACATCCCACAATAAATTACATATAACATTGTACCTGTAAAACCATAACATAAGCAAAATAGTCGAAAGCAGAAGGCCCACACGAGCCGCTAATAATACGCGAATGAAATATCACAGCACTCAATAATACTTTTAACTGTAAAAAGCCAGGGGCACGCTCGACTTCGAGTAGTTAATCACATAATCGTTTAAACGCGACGAGAACAAGGCGTAATGGAATTCAAAGTCATAAGTGAAATGAAACAGATCACAACATGTGTTATCCTGTGGACGTACTCGCATCATTCTCTACGATGACGAGATGATCTACCGGCGTGCGCGGGCTTCATAATGCCGAAACGGGGAATGCCAAAGCCATTAACACACCGTGAGTGTCTGAGCAACAAGATTTTCTCTTTGTCCGTGGCCACAATTTCTTGAAGAAACTTTAAAGCAAGTGACTTAAAAAAAATGAGTCCGATCTGGTGAGCAAGAAAATTGAATCCAATGCCCGGGTTAAGATGGTGAAACTGATAGCGACTCAGAGCCACACCCTCTGCTTCCGAGCAATAGTTGCTGGTGGATTGTTCCTTGAACTTTCGTTTCATAAATAATAAGAAAGCATTCGTACGAACAACAATCTTCTCTGGATCAGTTCTTTTCTTCCCTGTACTTACGAGAAAGTGATTTGTGTGACTTTCTTGCAACGTTTCCCTTCGTGATTTAGTGCGAGGATCTGTCGGGTTACGGTAAAAGAATAATTTTTTACTGAAATTTGGTTTTGCTTTTCCATCTGATGCACGAAGAAAACTGTCAAAAAATAATACACATTTAAATTTATTAAAATAACAGCTTGAAATTGAGAATATGATTGAACAAAAAATTAAGATCGTGCAACGATTTGTATGTATGTCTTACAATATCATTGAAGGAGAATGCGTTTTTCTTACAAAACCAAAAACATATTCGTTTGGAATTAACGATCTTTCTTTAATACTTTGCGATCAAATTTGTGAAACAACTAACTATACGTTGATCATGCTGCATCCGAACACATTTGAGGACATACCCACGTCCATAATTGAAGGGTAGTTTTAAATGCTCTTCTCTTTTGTAGCAGTT
>NW_026458184.1:0-1302 GCF_943734635.1 Anopheles cruzii | reverse complement strand
TTTATATTTCGTATGCCTTGCCTCGTGAGTTTTCAAATTACCTGCGTGCGACAGAAAATTACTGAATCATTAGGAACACTAGTATTATTGTAGCAATGCAAACTATTTCTACTGAAATATCATTTCTCAAAGCTACCTTTCATCTTAAATTTCGCAGGGCAGAACGAGCAAGCATATGATTTGCTCAAATTTGAGTGGTGGTATCGGATGTGTGCAGCCCTTTTCGTGTTGTCCGAAAAGGTCTTGCCACAATGGGAGCACAGCAAAGAACAAGTGTGAGTCGGAAGATGGTTTTTCAGAGCTTCTCTTGTTATGAAGCCTTGCTTGCAGACGCTACAAAAGTAATTTAGCCCACTTGCATGAATTCTACCATGTTTTTCAAGGCTTTCTATGTCCAAAAACAACATATCGCAGATATTACAACAGTTGACCTCATCTTTGTGCACGGATTTTAAATGGTCGCTCAAGTCTCGCGCAGATGCGAAAAATGTTGACGGTTCACAAAATGAACACAGATGCTCATTTGCCGATTGGTTTTTCTGACTAATAACGTTGGTATAGGGCAGGGCTTCAATTCCATAGTCTGACTCATCAGATGACGTCGAATTGTCGTTGGAGTTTATGTTATCCTCTGTAACAATTGATGTAACTGCAACAGCTCTTTGCGAACCAATGGAGCCGATCATGCTATCAGATTGATTTGATTCCTCTTCGATTTGTTGCAGTTGAACATCGTTTTGCTGCACAGTTGAACACGGATTGCCATCAAACTTGTCTCTTGTCTCTTTCGTGTCATCAAAACCTTGACAACAAATTTGAGTCTCTATTTGTTTGTTCCAATCATTGAACATCTCAACGTCGTTCTTTGGAGTATTTGCCGTGGATGTTGCACACTGTTCATCCGGATACAGCACCGTCAAGCATTCAACGCTGGTTATGCAAAGGTCGTACAGCTCGTTTGCCTCGATAATCCTGCGTTTGCAATCGCCACATATTTTTGTGGGCCATTGTTTATGTTGGTTACTGGCGAATGCTTTGGGACAAATCGTGCACAACACGTCCAAAAGCGACAATGTTTTGTTAGCCGCTTCACGAACACTACAGACAACACCAACTGCCGTCAGACAAACTCGACAATATTGCGATTCCATTACTGCGTTCAAGGCTTTGGATTGATCTTCAAATGTTTCTAAACGATGGCTGAAAATTGCAACGCTCAAAAATAATTAGTCGAAAAATGTGAGCTTTGTTGATAGTTTGCAGTAGAAATCAACAAACATGCGAATGTCAAACTGATTTTAT
>NW_026458183.1:0-1303 GCF_943734635.1 Anopheles cruzii | reverse complement strand
CAGTCGGTGTTTACTCTGCGCTCTGCCGGTGCCGCTACCCCTTCTGCCCCTGTAACTCTCCCGTTCGAGATGATGAGCCAATTGGTTTGGCCCGGTTCGCAAATTACATAATGAGTTGCCGGGGACTTATGGAAAATTGTTGCTCCAAGCTCTCCCGACCGGCTTCGGCTCGGGCCACTGCTGCAGGCGTTCGAGAGACCAAATATTATGTCGAAAAGCAGGGAGGCAATCGATCAACACCCAGGGCTCCCACCACCCCCCGGGGCCTGCTATGCTCGCGCTCTTCAAAGACGGCCAATTCGCGTACGCCCGGCCGGGCCCAACTCCGGCAATCGGAAAGGCGTTTGGGTTGCAAGGGAGTCGTGAACAGGGGGCGCGGGTTCAAATGATAAGCCTTGCGTGGTGGAAGCCGGTTGTCTCCTGGCTGTCTGCCTGTTTCCGGTTTCGGGCCCTCCGGGCCAGCGGGGTCGGTAGTGTCGGGAAGCGCACGGTGGATTGCGAGCGATAACACACGATTGCAGTCGCTTGATAAAAGCAATCAATCTCCAGGGTTTGTGAAAAGTTTGTTAATTGAATTGACGTTCGAGGGTTCTGGCGATTGGTTTGGAGCGCTCCGCGACCATCTCCACGGGTCTCGATGATTTGCAGTTCATTTGCAGGCGGCCGCGCTCCGCCGTTGCTGACCAATAGAGGCATCGGTTTTAATTGATCGAACGACTGACATCTTTTCGAATCCGACGCATCGGCTGCTGATGCATGTGATTTGCATTTGTGCACGATTACAGATTTAATTGCATGTTTTGGGGTTGCGAACATTTCTATTGAGCTACTGTATTGGCTGGAATTAATCGGGTATTGATAGACCACGTCACAAACCACGTTGGGAACAGATCGGCTTAACTACTATGCATTGCTGTAAGTAAGCAAACGCAAATGACAACGCTTTTTTCGTTTGAGAATAATGTTTAACAGTGTGTTTAGTCGCAACCAAGACTTTGGAAGGGTGAAGTGAAATCTTTTTGAAATGTATAAAAATATAACACCGAATCACCAATCGCTTCGCTATATTAGCGGTTTGTATCAATCGTACAACCGCTTTCTGTACCACAAGCACCTCCGGGGTGTGCAGTACAACTTGAGAAGGAAGCCAAAGACATTCTGGAGACACGTGAACAACTTGAGGAAATCCTCCCCAACGCCAACGACGATGTCCTTCAACGACGTCACTGTACACGGTCACCAAGAGGTGGCTGATCTATTTGCGACTCGTTTCTGTAGTGCATTCGGGCCAACGGTAACCGAT
>NW_026458182.1:0-1303 GCF_943734635.1 Anopheles cruzii | reverse complement strand
ATTTTGACAGCGGTCTGATTTGGCCTGGTCAATAAAATAGGTAATTCGTTGTATACGCTGCGATTTCACCAGACTTCTTGAAAGGAATTGGTTTATTTGATCTTGCTGCAATCAATGTTCAATTGTGAATCTAAAAAACATCGTTTTTTGCAGGTAGGACATCCAGAATGGGCAGATGCACTTATTGCAACCCTGGGCAAAAAAAGATTGTGAAAAATATGCGTAAGGAAGGCGCAACGTACGAAAGCATCGCCAAAGTACTAGGAAAATCACTAAATTTTGTGAGAAATGCTTTGTTGTGGATAAAAACAAAAGAAACGCGAGATAGACCAAGAAAAATCAAGCCAACGAGACATCATCGCATAACATTTTTGGCCAAAGCGGATCCGTTTGGTGCATCCAGAGCGATTTCCTCAGTAATAAATAACAATATTAGCCCAAAACCTGTCCATAGGCGGTTACAAGAAGCTAATCTACCAGGGCTAATTGCAAGAAAAGTGCCACTATTGATTAAAAAAAAATTACAGATGAGGTAACAGTTTGCTGCTCAATATGGTTCATGGGAAGGTACCGAGGGCTACGAAAAATTGGCATAATTTTTTATGGAACGACGAAACCAAAATAAATTTGTTTCGTTCGGACTCTCAGCGTAATGTTTGACGACCTGCTGGCAAATAATTCCATCTCAGGTTTACAAAAAAAGTTTTAAAACATGTAGGTGGAAGTATCATGATTTGGGGATATTTGTCATGATCCGGTATAGGTCCCTATTTCAGAATACAGAGCACCATGAATGCTTTCGAGTATAAGTGAATCATGAAAGACGTTTATGCTACCTTACGTAGTAGAAACCATGCCACTGAGATGGATATTTCAACCAGAAAACGATCGCAAGCATACGCCATAGCTTATGAAATCGTGGTTTGAGGGCAATAATGTGTCAGTTTCGCCTTGGCCAAGTCAGTCTCTTGACTTAAACCATTTTCAAAACTTGTGGAATACCTTGAAGCAAAAGTTAGCTGGACAATAGTTTTCAAACAAAGATGAATTGAGGCAAAAATTGCGGCAGGACTGATATTCCATTCCAGTAAAAACTTGTCAGGGTTTGGTTGGTTCACTGCCAAGAAGAATGCATGAAGTGCTCCAAAACAATGGTGGATATACGCGGTACTGACTAATTTTGAAATAAAATATTGACTTTTGATAATATAAAAAGAGTAAACCGTGTAAATTCATTAAAATTTGCCCTATAGGCAGAATTACCTATTTTATTGACCAGGCCAAATCAGACCGCTGTCAAAAT
>NW_026458181.1:0-1303 GCF_943734635.1 Anopheles cruzii | reverse complement strand
ATCATTTTCTTAATTCATCTAAACACGGGCCAGGTGGAAAATGATCATTCGCCGAACGCTGGCGCCGAAAACGCTGGCCAAAGTATCGTGATCGTTAAGTGTGGAGTGAATCACGTTGTTTCGCGTACCCTCGTGAGCACCGGTCGAAACCGTGTGCGGACATCGGGCAAGGTCAATGGCAAGATCAAATCGGATTGCGACTTAACGATCGCGAACACCGGAGAACCGAAACACCGTCGGCTGCGAGAGCCGGAAAGAGCATCAGGCTGATTATGAAGACGGAAATAGAAAAATCCACATCCGCGGAACACACGAACTGAGCTTCTTAAAACCAACCGAGTGCTATTTACAAACTATCGCACTCCAGCATCTTCTTAATTACAATCAATCCCCATCGCCGCCGCAATCAAGCCGAGCCGGGTGCCGGTGTCTTATGCAATCACCGCACGACACACGGGAAACGGAAGATAGGGCGAACACTCAAATGGCGTGACGGTTAAAAAGCCATGCAACAGTCACGAAAAAAGTTAGATCATCCCTTTGGGCCGCACGGGATCCAGGGGCACGAAGATGCAATTGGCTCGAGATCATTGCTTCGAACTGTCCACCCAGCTTAAAGTAATAAGAATTTTGCGCTGGAATTCCCAACCCCCAAAAAACCCGGTTCTGACCAAACGAGTTTCAATCGTTCGCGGTCGTCTCGCGTTCTACGAACCCGGCGAAGTAACTCGATTATTACCGTCGAACCAAGGGGGGGGGAGCCAATGACCCACCGGCAGGGTCACCCAGCAAAAGGGTCTACACTAACTCATGGTTTTCGATTGTCGGTGACCATCGCGTTGTCCCTTCGACGCAACCCAGTTTCGCACTACGTCGAACCGGCTCTCGCCATAACCTTCTCCACGTGGCGGCGGCAGGCGCTGGAAAATCGATTTTTGCGGCCATCGATCGACCACAGAGAGGCGGCTTCGCCCGCTTATGCGTCGTCGAAAGTGTGACACCCTTGGGGTGGGCCCCGAAGGGCTCAACCACCAGATTGATGTTCGGACCGGCGTGTTCAACTCGCAAAGACGTACCTGATGGATATGCAAAGGTGGCGGTCACGGCCAAGGCAACCACCAGCAGCAAGGTCGTCGCAATTCGTCGCATTTTCTTTGCGGGGTCCGGAAGGTGGTTCCTATACCGGGGTTGTTTCGTTGACGTTTTCCAGAAGATTCCCTCCGCGAATGGTGATTCGGGTTGCGTCACACACGGGTCACACAGACACTATAAACGGAACTGCACTCCGGCGGAAAGGGTTTCC
>NW_026458180.1:0-1303 GCF_943734635.1 Anopheles cruzii | reverse complement strand
ATCATTTTCTTAATTCATCTAAACACGGGCCAGGTGGAAAATGATCATTCGCCGAACGCTGGCGCCGAAAACGCTGGCCAAAGTATCGTGATCGTTAAGTGTGGAGTGAATCACGTTGTTTCGCGTACCCTCGTGAGCACCGGTCGAAACCGTGTGCGGACATCGGGCAAGGTCAATGGCAAGATCAAATCGGATTGCGACTTAACGATCGCGAACACCGGAGAACCGAAACACCGTCGGCTGCGAGAGCCGGAAAGAGCATCAGGCTGATTATGAAGACGGAAATAGAAAAATCCACATCCGCGGAACACACGAACTGAGCTTCTTAAAACCAACCGAGTGCTATTTACAAACTATCGCACTCCAGCATCTTCTTAATTACAATCAATCCCCATCGCCGCCGCAATCAAGCCGAGCCGGGTGCCGGTGTCTTATGCAATCACCGCACGACACACGGGAAACGGAAGATAGGGCGAACACTCAAATGGCGTGACGGTTAAAAAGCCATGCAACAGTCACGAAAAAAGTTAGATCATCCCTTTGGGCCGCACGGGATCCAGGGGCACGAAGATGCAATTGGCTCGAGATCATTGCTTCGAACTGTCCACCCAGCTTAAAGTAATAAGAATTTTGCGCTGGAATTCCCAACCCCCAAAAAACCCGGTTCTGACCAAACGAGTTTCAATCGTTCGCGGTCGTCTCGCGTTCTACGAACCCGGCGAAGTAACTCGATTATTACCGTCGAACCAAGGGGGGGGGAGCCAATGACCCACCGGCAGGGTCACCCAGCAAAAGGGTCTACACTAACTCATGGTTTTCGATTGTCGGTGACCATCGCGTTGTCCCTTCGACGCAACCCAGTTTCGCACTACGTCGAACCGGCTCTCGCCATAACCTTCTCCACGTGGCGGCGGCAGGCGCTGGAAAATCGATTTTTGCGGCCATCGATCGACCACAGAGAGGCGGCTTCGCCCGCTTATGCGTCGTCGAAAGTGTGACACCCTTGGGGTGGGCCCCGAAGGGCTCAACCACCAGATTGATGTTCGGACCGGCGTGTTCAACTCGCAAAGACGTACCTGATGGATATGCAAAGGTGGCGGTCACGGCCAAGGCAACCACCAGCAGCAAGGTCGTCGCAATTCGTCGCATTTTCTTTGCGGGGTCCGGAAGGTGGTTCCTATACCGGGGTTGTTTCGTTGACGTTTTCCAGAAGATTCCCTCCGCGAATGGTGATTCGGGTTGCGTCACACACGGGTCACACAGACACTATAAACGGAACTGCACTCCGGCGGAAAGGGTTTCC
>NW_026458179.1:0-1304 GCF_943734635.1 Anopheles cruzii | reverse complement strand
GAAAGGACCTTTGATTGGTTGTTTCCAGCACAGCACTGGAAACAATTCAAACGATCCATTACCGCCAAGCAATTGGCAACTAGCGAACCGATCATAATAGAACCCCATGCTACCTTTAACACATGCCAATGCGTGATCTTTACGCGAGTTAACAGGCCTTTACCCTAGAGGTCCTAAAACAACAAACGATCTCCCTGAATGTTCGATCATATTCAGACAAGGCTCAGGCCTACCAACCTGAATCAACATTCGGCCAGCCGTTTCTCATCTACCACGGATGTTCGTCATAAAGAACCTACCAACATTGTCCCTTCGTTAGGCTCGGGTCCACATTAAACCTGCACAACGACCCCAAGACAACGTTCACCTTGACCCGCAACTCGTGGATCTCTCCCGAATAGACGACGAAAGGGTCGTAGTAGGCAGAGCCAAACAGTGATTTGTGAACAGAGAGCCAAACAAACGATTTTTACTGCATGGAAGAATGCCGACCTGAAGGAACCAGCCGTCGATCTGGGAAAATGCAGTTCTGCTGTCATGTGAGTAAAGTTAATAAGAAGTGAGCGTAAGAAGAAACATGCTAAATAAAACGGAAAATAACGAAACTACATCAAAAAATGCAAAAATGTACACGAAGAACGTAGACAACAGAAAAAATTAGATGAGGGGTTTGCGACAAAAATGAAAAAGAAAAAATCTGTGCGTAAAACCTGTTTGCAAAATGCAAAAATGCGGGTATCGCAAATTTTATCGTTACATTTTACAAAACGAAATCAACAAATTCCACAAGGCTAAAAAAAGAATTAACATAAAATACATAATAATGAACGGAAAATCAAGCAACAAATCAAGTAAATTAAAAAAATTTAGAAGTGATCAGAAGTGGATAATGGCTGTCGGTGCCATACTGGCAAGCGCTGTGTTTCTCACGATCGAGCCCCTCTGCAAGCGGATAGCGGAGCAGAAGGTTCTTATATGGGGAGGGTTCTTCCTCATGCTGCTTGGTCGTGCCGTGTATATTCCGATGGCTGATCAGCCCCCCAAATTGGCGGTCGTAGAAAATGTGAACACCGCAACCCTATCGCCGGCCAATCAACCGTATGTGTATGGATCGAACTTTATCGTCCTTTCTAACCTGACCCGAGTTGAACTCACGTTTCCCGAGCCGGACGGTCCCGTGATGGGGATTCTTAACAGATCAGCGTAAATTTTTCTTAAGTGGCTTAAATGGTAATGAAGAGACTATAAAGATGTAAGTTTCCTTTATTTAACCATACAGACATTAATATAAGGTCATCGAAACG
>NW_026458178.1:0-1306 GCF_943734635.1 Anopheles cruzii | reverse complement strand
TATTGTAAACCCGGCGATTGTGCGTTCGTCGCTGGGTAATGTAACTAAGTTTGTATTTTTAAAATAAATAAATAAATAAATTATGAAAAATAATTTTACTGGCTTTTGCTATAATAGATTTAAATATTTGAAATGAGCTATAATTTTAACAAAGCTTTGCCATAATGAGCTTTTGTAGCTATAAAATAAGCTTTTTTGACAATAGGCCGTTTTGCAGTCCCGAGCATAGTCCGTTGGACGGTCCAAAGGACTGCAAAGCTGCTTAATTTTGCCGTCTTTCGGACCGTCCAAAGGACTGTCCGAGAGTGTCCGATGGACCGTCCAACGGACTCTGTATCGGACATAGTTGCTCCTTGGGTAGGCGCATCCATTGTTGATAACCAAACGGCTTTTTGGTTGTTTTTCGATCAATGCATGGGCATTTGTTATCAGTAGCGATCGGAATTAATGTTTGCATCAGGTTTTAGGAGCTTGTGAAACACCACACCTTTCTGTCCCACCAGAAAGTCCGTGTTTTGGAGTCCTTCAAGGCTTTTTTTTGTTAAGTCAAAATTGCCATTTTGAAATTTTTTAAACCACTTAAAGTACTGCAATCTTCCAAAAATATGTCTCGACAAGCATTTGGTTCGATTCCGTAGCAATTTTCTTCAAGAGGAGCAGAAAAATAATAATCCCCGCAAAACGTCATTTTCAGGCACAAAAGTTGACATACTTTAACCCTTTAAATGATGGGTTGCACACCGAAATAATTTATTTTTCGTCCTGAAATCATTTACCTGATGTCAACACAAGGTAATGATGAATGAACAGCAAAACTGGAAAGTTCCAATCGGCAGGTACAGCCATCATTGTAAAATTTCGATTCTCAACGCACACACCTAGTGTTAAATATACAGAAATCAACTTACCTCTTCGATTTCTATTTTCACGGACCAAAAACACGAATGTAAAAACGTTTGACATTTCGGGGACCACGTTGTTTGTATTTTAAGCCTGCACGAAGCGTTAACAATATTGACAGAACAAATTTATTTTATACTTTATTTACGGCTCGTGTAACGCCCCAAATCAGTAACTTCCCATGGAGCCACGAACTTTCGGATCGTCAGCGCGCTGACGACGTTGTCACCAAACCGGATGATTGTCGGCACTCAGATGACGCACGCCCCCCCGATCGATAGATCGATCGATCGATTAAGATCGATAGAGAAAACTCCATTCGTTATCTTGAAAATCTACCAGAGGAGAAACGTTCTCAGCTTATTCAATTAGCAAGTGAGGTTAAAATTGGAGAAAATTCTCAAGG
>NW_026458177.1:0-1306 GCF_943734635.1 Anopheles cruzii | reverse complement strand
TTGAAACCGTAACTCGTCGGCAAACTTCGTGTCAATGGAAAGTAGGTGGACAGGGAACGGGAACATCGATTCTAAGTAGTTTAAGTTCAAGTGGAATTTATAAAATTCAAGAAGTGTTACTAGTGGCCCAATTAATGTGCTTTTGTTCCGTATCCGTAGACACGTTTGGAGGATCATTCTGCGTTGACGCTGAGAGTGCCGACAGTACGCAGGCTTATCCGAGCGACCATGCTCCGGCGGGGTCGGCGGGGTCAACACCGGTCAGGATCTCCCTACCGGTGACGCACGCCAGCGAGTGGTACACCGGACCGACTGCTCAAGGAGTCCCTTATGCCACGGGCGATCAGCGGGAATGGGTCTCGTCCTCGGCCTCGTACGTCCTCCGGAACCAGCGGCGTGCTGCGTACCGGTTTCCCGACCGCACCACGCTGGTTCGCCACGCTCCGCAGCAGTTACCGCGCTACGCCAACGGCCAACAACAACAATCGGTAGCTTGGACCTACGATCAGGACCACGCGACGGCGCAAACGGAGCTGCAACATTTGCAAAACATGTCCACGAAGTGAGCAAGCGCAGGAGGCACTCTTACGCCTCCCCTCTAATGTTTTACCCATTTTTCCATCCACCAGTTTGGGGCGTTGGCCAGAGGGCGGATGGTGGAACACGGCGACGGCAGCGTCGCAGTCGCAGTACGCAGCTCTCGGCGGTCCGGTCCCGGTTGCGGTGTGGAATCCGTACCATTGCCGGTGTCCTCAGGCGTGGACCGGCCCATATTCGGGGTACCCGACAACCCATGGGACAGTGATCCATGAATGGCGAGAGGTGCCCATCACACGCTACTGGAGCACGGAAGCCTATGCCGGGCCGTCCCGAACCGCCCAAACCGCGCGCACCGTCGTCGTCGAGGACCTGACGACCGCGCATCAGGCCAGCGGCCGAGGTGAGCAGGACCCGAGGTCGATACCGGCTCCGAGCGTTGCCCAACGGAGCGTTGCCCCGCAACGCTGCCATCCAACGAGTACAGTACGACGTGGGCAATGAAACAGCCAGCGAGGATACACAGCATGCCGTTTGCTGTTTTTCCTTTTCGAAAACCGAGTATGACACGCGACGATATTGCTCACATTAACAATAACATTAGGGCCAATTACCATCTACCTAGCCGAAAGGCCGCCAATGCTTGGGCCGACATATATTTGATCGCGCTACACAACTACAGGAGACATTCGAAGTCTGCAGCAGGAACTAATCTAATAGCAGCTTTTCTAATAATCTACTGCAGCGTTCAGAGATTCTGCAGAAATTA
>NW_026458176.1:0-1307 GCF_943734635.1 Anopheles cruzii | reverse complement strand
AGAGTTCGGTCCAGTCTGGCACGATTCTGGCTCTGCAGTTACCCGGGCCCCCCCTGGAACTCGCAACCGAAGTCAGTCGCGCACTGGTCGGTGGGGGGGTAAAAGTTTTGTTATTTTCAATTAGTTTCTTGCGCAAAGACTAAATACTTTAAGCTACCCGATGGCACCAGGGACCGTTCCGGGACTGCCCAGGGAAGGAGGGAGAAGGGCGAGGAAACCACTTCGAATGTAGTGCCGCTCATTAGGCAACGCAAAAAGTGTGAGATTTAGTTTTCACTTGAGTGGAAATTCAATTTCCACGCGGAGCCACGAGGAGTAAACTTTTCTAATCAAACCGAGTCGCAGGATCTGTCGGTGGCTCGGACCTTACGAGGCTATTGAACGGTCAATAGAGCACCAAAAACATGTTATGAGTCGATCAAATAAAAATATGTGTAATATTTTAACCGACTCCGAAACCAAGCCTTTGGCCTTCTATGGATAAGCTCCTTGACGGTGAAGGGGCTCATCCTGTTTCATCTGCTGACTGGCCGCTTTGAAAATAATGGCAAAATACATTGTGAAACTTGGTTCCGCTGCTGCCATTGAGCCCAGCCAAGGGGTACAAAGGAACTCCAGCAGAACGTTCCGATGATCATGCATCATGCAAATCTACGTCAAGTTTTCCAAGGAACTCTCCAGTGGATCCGATGGGGCAAATTCTCCCAGAACGCCTGTGCCGGGGAAGGCCATTATTCATCAATTCCCTCGGAAACCTTCGGAGACCAGACCAAGCACCCAGCACACCACTCTGGTGGTGAATAAAAATCAACATTTTATTTCATTACCACACTCGGTGCTTCGATACGGTACTTAGGCCGGAACAATAGCCATTATGCTGCCAATGATAATCCCGCTTTCCCGCTTATGCATTCCTCTTCCCGTAAACCTCGATTCCCCGATGATTAGCCTGCCTTTCGATTCCTGGCCCGCGAGCACCGTGGAGTCCTTGATTCGACCGTTCTCTCTTGTGAAGAATGACAGTGGAACGGTGAGCTGTTCCTCAAGGACTGGAAGGCGCAAGTTGCCGCAGGAAAAAGGAACAAATGCCGCCCCGATGAGACCTCCGTTCTAACGTTCTGCTTTTAATTACGTTTTCTCTTCGCCGCTGAGTCTGAATTCATCTTACAAAATGCCTACCGACGAATGCGAATTGGCCCCCAAAAAAACGCCGTCCGGTTCTTACCGGTTTACGGTTTGCCATTTTTACTGCCTTGCTCCTGTAGCATATCTGCTAAACAGCGTAATCATGTATTGTATTGTAATTA
>NW_026458175.1:0-1308 GCF_943734635.1 Anopheles cruzii | reverse complement strand
AGTTGCTTTCTTGTCAACCATAGGAGTTAGTATTATGTATTTACTGAACTCGCATTGGAAGGTGAGTAGATACCTATTACCTTTGTCGGATATTGGTAGCGGACCAACTGTATCTATTGCAACGGTATGGAATGGTTGGGGTGGTGTGTCAGTCTTAGTTAGTGGTTCTCTTGTATTTTTAAATGTTTTGTTTTGCTGGCATTGAGAGCAATTTTGTATATACGTTCGGATTGTTTTCCGCATGTTTTTCCAGTAGTAAAATAATTTTAATTTTTTGTACATCTTTACTTGTCCTGGATGTCCTGCTATTTTTGTGTCGTGGTTGTTAAATAGTATTTCCTGAATTTCGTCTTTGTTTTCTAGTATGCGGGGTGCATTGTAAATAAGAATTTCTATTTTTTTCAAAGATTTCACTCCTACTGCTTTAAATGTTGCTAAAGGAAAAATTTCAAATATGGGGTCTCCAATTTCGATAGCTACTTTAGGGCTGCAGTCCCGTAGCATATTTTCTAATCCTAAAAACATCAACTCTAGTGTCGAGTTTTCTTGTGGATAGATTGTCATCGTTGACTCATTCAAAATTTTCTTTTGATTCGGTGACGTCACCTTGTAATTTAAAATTGAATGGTTTCCCTTTTTTTGTATATGAGTCGATAGTTTTTGCACTTTATATGTTTCTTCCGGACTCACGACTTCGTAAACTCGGTTGATCATTCCGGGTTTAGAAGCGCTGGTCATTGATCTAGTTTGTGCTACCATAACGGCAATTTCTTTAAGCTGTTCTGAATTCATATTTATTCTGGACAATGCATCCGCGCATACGTTCGCTTGTCCTTTAATGTGTTGGATTTCAAAATTGTATTCGTCGAGATCTAGTCTCATTCTGGTTAGTTTTGGTATCTTGTGTTTCCTGCGTTACCTCTATAATCTTGGGTACGGGAATGGAGGACGTTGGCGGTTTCGGGTTTAAATTGATCGTTTTCGCTGACCTTTTCTATTGCCGCCGACAGGGTCGAGAATTGTCCAGCCCTCAGAAGGAGGCTGGTTTCGTTGTTCCTTACTCCTGATGCTATCGCTTTCACCCCTGCTTTGACGGACATTCTGCTTGCTGTTTCAACCGGTACATTTTCATCGATGTACGCTCGTTCTAATTGTAGTGTGAGTTGCTCGATTGTCTCTGTGAACTTAGCCAATTCTCCATTTTGCTTTGTTGCATTAAGTTTCGCTACAACCGTTTCCGGGGCTATAGATACTTTACATTTTTCGTTTAATTTATGAATTATCTCATCTATATTTAACGGGTTGTCC
>NW_026458174.1:0-1308 GCF_943734635.1 Anopheles cruzii | reverse complement strand
ATGAGCACTCGAGAGAGAGAGAGAGAGGTGATGCAGAATCTTTTTTGCTGCGGCCCTCCCAAACACCCAACGCTGTTGAACCTGACTGCAATTTACAAAAGTCAATCGATTGGAACTCGCTTTGAACCCACCACAACCGCCGCCCGGTAGGGTCACTCTTTTTCCGAATCGTTCTATTCTCTCGCTGTTTTTTCGCCGGAACTTTTCCACAGCATTCACGGGTTTTCGATTGACCACGGACAGCCACTGGAAGCCAGTTTTGCTAATAATCGAACCACTGAAAGCCCTCGAAAGCGACCGGAAGTGTACGAAAGCAATAAAAACCTGTTTCGATCGAGTAGGACGCTTTGGATTGCATCTAACGCCCAGCGATGGAAGGAAGATGTGTTTTGGCAACAAATCACTACAATGTTCTAACACAAAAAATATTAAATTGTTCAAACGTTTAAAAAACAAAACAATAAATAAAAAAATTTTTTTGCTGCATTGTGTTTCGTATATTTTCTTAACTCTTTCTTATCGTTAATTTATTTCCTTCGCTTCGATTCGTTTTTATCGGTGAAATTCTTCCCGAGCCGAAAGATTTTGCGCCAACGATTTTATAACAGGAGCTAAGGTCCGATAAGAGGTAACAGATCGGACCGATTTGAGCGATCATCAAACACCATTCGTCTCTCTTGATCCGCCGACTCCATATCGGATCGTAGGACGCAGATCGGAGCCGATTAGAGGGAAGAGTGCGCGTTATCTACGGGCACCATCCATCTCTCTTTCGCGATCCAGCCAGGGTTGTAGCTCGCAGGGGTAATGAGGGTTCTAAATATTTGCGCAAAATTAATTAAATTTCGACATGTAATAATCAGTTAATTATGTCGTTTCAATCGGTTCGATCCGTTTTGGTCTGACACGGATCGAGATCCGTCCACTTTCGTTCGGTACAAGCGGCCGCAAAATGAACGATTGTAACAGGAGCCTATGCCAGATCGGAGGTAGCAGAACGGGCCGATCAGAGCCGGAATGTGTGTGCGTTATCACCGAACACCGTTCATCTCGCTCGGACCACCGTGATCAGCGATCCTCCATCTTCGGCAACCGACAAAACCGATCAGCTAGCCAGGGCTGTAGCTTAGAGGAGTTCCAAAATTACTCCTCACGGATCGCGAAATTAATTTTATTTCGGTAAATACTATTTAAGAAATGATGCCATTTTTATGGGTTACATTGGTGAGTCTTGTCACACATCAAACATTTGTCACCTAATAAAAAATGGCGGCAAGATTTATTACACCAAATGGCCATCTAAACCAT
>NW_026458173.1:0-1308 GCF_943734635.1 Anopheles cruzii | reverse complement strand
TCTTTCAAAACAGATTTGTGTTTTTCGTTTGATTCTGTTTTGTGTCAATTCCTATTTCTTGCAACCCACAACTCTTGAGATTGTCTGATCGATAGTTGTAAGGAGTAAGTTTAGTTAATAGGATCAACCTGATTTAATGAAATTAAAGAAAAAATACTTTTAAAACAAAACCTATAAGCAATACTTGCATCTCTAATTTTCTTTTTTACTTTACTTTTGAATCCAAATGAAAACTTATGCATCTTTATCAATCAATGAATCCAGTGACAAGTCGAATCGTCGTTTGACGTTTGAACATAAAACTATTTGATTCAATTTCCGTTGTGCCGCAAGCCTTTTGTATCTTATAACATCCTTCCAAAAGCTTCGATTATCGGTCCGATGGAACCCTTGCTGTGAAAAAGTCAAGCAGTTTAAATTTAACGGTATAAGTGTCGTTCAATTAAAAAAACAATAGATAACTTTTTAGCACCTAACCATAATACACACATCGTTTGGCGTTACAAATGGCCCAAACGATCACTGTAATTAAAAATGGTCGGCAAATCAAAAGCCCCAAAAAGGGATAACTTTAATCGCCGTTTTTCGAAAGATTGGATCGATGATAGCCAGTTTTATTGCTACTTTTTATTAGCCCACGGTTGCCCATCATGGGCCTCAACACCCTAAAAGTTTTCCACATAGCTCACCGTAGGTTTAAAATCGATTTAAAAGCCAATTGCGTGTGGCCCGGCAGATAGAGGCGCTCCGCTCCCATCGGGTTTATCGATTCCAGCACCAGCGCGGCGCTTCAAACGTCACGGATTTTCCCGTGGACAACCCGCACGAGAAACACGATTTAAAAAGATGCTCTCTTACCTTCTGCTTGGTGTACGGGGTATTTTTTTTCCCCAAGTTGGCCCTCCTTTCGAGCTACCGGAAGGTGTAATGACTCGCGTTAAATGAGCTAATGACTCGCGAAAGTAACTTTCGTGTTAAAAATGGAACTCAAAACAAGTACCCGTCGCAGCGCCGATGGCAGTAAAAATAAATGATCAAACAGTAAACAAAATTACACTGCCGCGGTCCTGTACCGCAGGAGCTCTTCTTCCGATGGTGGGTTCTCTTTTTGATTGATTTTCAACGGAGCGACGGTGCAAGCGAGACGCGGCCGAGCCTGTGACGGATGTTTTGATAGGATACCCTCGTTCAGCCGGATGCCGGACCCATCGCTTCAAGTGGCGCTTCGCCAAAGCACTGCCTGGCCAATCGAGCCACCATCGAGAGAGAGAGAGAGAGAGAGAGAGAGAGAGAGAGAGAGAGAGAGAG
>NW_026458172.1:0-1308 GCF_943734635.1 Anopheles cruzii | reverse complement strand
TCTTTCAAAACAGATTTGTGTTTTTCGTTTGATTCTGTTTTGTGTCAATTCCTATTTCTTGCAACCCACAACTCTTGAGATTGTCTGATCGATAGTTGTAAGGAGTAAGTTTAGTTAATAGGATCAACCTGATTTAATGAAATTAAAGAAAAAATACTTTTAAAACAAAACCTATAAGCAATACTTGCATCTCTAATTTTCTTTTTTACTTTACTTTTGAATCCAAATGAAAACTTATGCATCTTTATCAATCAATGAATCCAGTGACAAGTCGAATCGTCGTTTGACGTTTGAACATAAAACTATTTGATTCAATTTCCGTTGTGCCGCAAGCCTTTTGTATCTTATAACATCCTTCCAAAAGCTTCGATTATCGGTCCGATGGAACCCTTGCTGTGAAAAAGTCAAGCAGTTTAAATTTAACGGTATAAGTGTCGTTCAATTAAAAAAACAATAGATAACTTTTTAGCACCTAACCATAATACACACATCGTTTGGCGTTACAAATGGCCCAAACGATCACTGTAATTAAAAATGGTCGGCAAATCAAAAGCCCCAAAAAGGGATAACTTTAATCGCCGTTTTTCGAAAGATTGGATCGATGATAGCCAGTTTTATTGCTACTTTTTATTAGCCCACGGTTGCCCATCATGGGCCTCAACACCCTAAAAGTTTTCCACATAGCTCACCGTAGGTTTAAAATCGATTTAAAAGCCAATTGCGTGTGGCCCGGCAGATAGAGGCGCTCCGCTCCCATCGGGTTTATCGATTCCAGCACCAGCGCGGCGCTTCAAACGTCACGGATTTTCCCGTGGACAACCCGCACGAGAAACACGATTTAAAAAGATGCTCTCTTACCTTCTGCTTGGTGTACGGGGTATTTTTTTTCCCCAAGTTGGCCCTCCTTTCGAGCTACCGGAAGGTGTAATGACTCGCGTTAAATGAGCTAATGACTCGCGAAAGTAACTTTCGTGTTAAAAATGGAACTCAAAACAAGTACCCGTCGCAGCGCCGATGGCAGTAAAAATAAATGATCAAACAGTAAACAAAATTACACTGCCGCGGTCCTGTACCGCAGGAGCTCTTCTTCCGATGGTGGGTTCTCTTTTTGATTGATTTTCAACGGAGCGACGGTGCAAGCGAGACGCGGCCGAGCCTGTGACGGATGTTTTGATAGGATACCCTCGTTCAGCCGGATGCCGGACCCATCGCTTCAAGTGGCGCTTCGCCAAAGCACTGCCTGGCCAATCGAGCCACCATCGAGAGAGAGAGAGAGAGAGAGAGAGAGAGAGAGAGAGAGAGAGAGAG